>NC_056737.1:491385216-491685216 GCF_019279795.1 Protopterus annectens | reverse complement strand
GAGGCTGACCAGGGAGTTCCTCGAATCATGGGATTTTACTATTTTTTGCAACAGTTTCTTTCTTCTGTTGTAGAGTTTGTTTATGGCAGGGGACCACCAGATTGGCTTCCTTTTTGGAGAATATCATCTTGGTTCTGTTAGGGATAGCATGATCCATGCACTCATGTAAGTGCTTATAAAGTGCATTTGTGTAGGATTCAGCAGTCGTACATCTATTGTCAGTCTGCATGGGTGTCATGAAGTTTTCCACTTCTGTCTTAAGCGTGAAGTTGGGCTTTGTTGAAATTTTTTATGGTGGTTTCCCTAATGGGGGGTGGGGGTGGGATGTGGATGTCTAGGGTGATTAGCTTGTGGTCGGATCTGACAGAGGAACTGACCTCTGGTGTGGAACACCGGTCACCCATGTTGGTAATGACCAGGTCTAGGATATTGCTGCCCCTGGTGGGGGTGTGGATAAGTTGATCCAAGGCATTGGAATTTATGAATTCCCGAAAACGTTGAGCAAAAGAGTTGGTACATGAGGTAGTTTTCCCAGTTAATGGTGGGGTAATTGAAATCACCAATTATTAGGGTGTTGGGTTGTACCCTAATATTTTCCAGTGTATCAAGAAATGAGGAGTGGGAATCCTGGGGCATGGTGGGGGATCTGTAGCAAGTTACAATTTGGATTGCGGTCTTGCCCAGAGTTAGTTACACTTGGATAATCTCGGATGCATTATGCTTAGCAACTAGCCTGGAGGTGTTGATATCCTTAATGAATATGGACATGGATCCACCTTTAGTGTTTCGGTCAGGGTTAGATGGCCGAAAGGTGTGGTATGAATTATAGCCTGGTAATGCAGGGGTTCTCTCTGGAGCCTTGAACCAGGTCTCTGTCACTGCACAGATGTCGATGTTCTCCATTTTAAGGAGTGCCTCGAGTGAATGCATTTTGAGGTTTAGACTTCTAGCATTAAGTAGCATTACCCTCAGATTTTGCTTGCTTGCACCTGTTACAGTGCTTAATTTGTCATTTGAACCTTGCCTAAAAAAGGGACTATATGGGTGGAAAGAGCCTTAGCCAGTATCTGGAATCCCAAGGGCGACAGGTGCAGGCCATCTCTGGCAAAGCACCATGGTCTGTCGATCATGTCATCCCAGGCAGACAGATACTGGATCCCTTAGCGTGACACCAGAAGCTTAGCCAATTGTTGACATCAGTCATTTTGTCCTTGTACTGTGGCATAATTCTGGGTGATGGCAGGATGCTACTCAGGGCTAGGGTCATACCTGCCTGGGCTACAAGATCAGAGAGCTCCTCCATGTCTCTCTTCATGTAGTCCAGGGAGGTATGTCTCAGGTCATTCACACCAATGTGGACAATGACAGAGTCATATTTGTACTTTTTGTGGAGTGAACTGAGTGTGTGCATTATGTGGCAGATGCTGGGAGCTGACAGGCAGCTGACAGTACCTTTCTTCTTGTTTAGCCTGGTGAGTGGAACATCAGTGTGCCTGACTATAGAGTCGCCTATGACTAGAGTGTTGGGTACATTGTTATGCCTTATGGGCTGTGGTTGAGCGGCACACTGAGTTTGTGGGCTGTGTATCATTTGGGTTGTGTTGGGGGTGTGGAGGTTGCTTGTGTTTCTGCTTTGGAGGTCTCTGTTGCTTGAGCAAATTTTTATTGAGAGCCTCCGCAAATGTAGGTGTGTGTTTTGTGTTTCTATGTGTCTGTTTTGGTGGTGTAGGTTTTGAGGGACTATGTGATGAGTGTGGTGTGGTGCAAGTGTTTACCTTCACCTCTTGACTGTCTAGTCCAGTCTTGGGTGAAGAGAGCTTTGCTTCCAGTTTGGCTATATAAGTGCATCTCTCACAGGTTGTAGTGTTGAGTGGTAGGAGGAGGGGGTTGTCTGTGTACATGAGGCAATTGTTGCATTGCCCCAAGATGCCTAGTTTAATCAGGTAGACAGGAGAAAACACCCAGAGCTGACCCTTAGACATGCCTGGATAGGTGCTTATTTGTTAAGTACTAAAACTGTTTTCCTCTAGACAAGTGAGGAAAGTTGAGTGCTGTAGTAATTTGTAGCTTATTTAGTGCTTACAACGAGTTCTGAACAAGTGCTGAGCTCAAAGAAACAGATTTGAGTGCTAAAACTAAAAAAACTGGCTAGTTCTAAGGGAAAATTTGAAGAGAAGACTTTATGGCCGGAATAGTTTAATCCTAGCTAAGCGATGCATAAGGTATATTTTTTTTTTAATATAACAGTAGCAAATGAGCAAATTGATGAAAACAAATTAACCAATTAACCAATAAAAAAGGTAAAAACTGAACCCCGTTCCAGCAGTCTTTGATCAGATAAGTTCTAACTGCACACTCCTGCCACTAGGGTGCAAGGGAACCTTCTCCAAAAAAAGACGGTCTGGATTAGTGCTCAGGTTATACACCAAAGCTAGATTCAGCAGGTCTGAATTTAATCTATGCTACAGCAAACAAGGCATACCAATTTCAGAAAGAGAGTTCAAATAAGCAGGCACAATAAGCCTTTAACCAGAAACTCCCAGCTCAGAAGGGCAGAATCTACCCTCTCCTCCCACAAGAGTGCAGACCACACCTTCTTAATGTAAAATAACTGGCCCGAAGCCCAAGTGCTTAAACCAGAACTAATACACTTTTAGAATAACAGACACTAAGCCTTCAATTAGCAACTCCCAATTTAGAAGGATGTAAGCTACCTGTCCTAACAGTGCAGACCACAAACCTTCTTAATGTAAAACAACTGGTCTGAAGCCCAAGTGCTTCAACCAAAATCTTAGAATAACAGTTATAATTTAATCAGGCTACTAACAAGCAGTAATAAATGCAGCAGAATAGATGCAATTAAGTGCTTTTAAAAACAAGCAGCAAAAGCAAAATAAAGTAATAAAGTAGGAAGAAACATAACTACAGTAAAAGCAAATGAATAATAAGTGCATTTTTTATATAACAATAGAAAACGAGCAAACCAATTTAAACAAATTACCCAATTAACCAGTAAAAAAGCTCAAAACTGAGCCCTGTTCCAGAAGTCTTCAATCAGACAAGTTCTAACTGCACACTCCTGCCACTAGGGTGCAGGGGAACCGGCTCCAAAAAAGATGGCCTGGATTAGTGCTGAAGTTATACAAACAAAGCTAGATTCAGGATGTCTGAATCTAGTCTATGCTACAGCAAACAAGGCGCACCAATTTCAGAAAGAAACAGTTCAAATAAGCAAGCACAATAAGCCTTTAACCAGAAATTCCCAGCTCAGAAGGGCAGAATCTAGCCTCTCCTACCACAAAAGTGCAGACCACAAACCTTCTTAATGAAAAATAACTGGCCTGAAGCCCAAGTGCTTTAACCAGAACTGATACACTTTTAGAATAACAGACACTGAGCCTTCAATCAGCAATTCCCAACTTAGAAGGGTGTAAGCTACCTGTCCTGCCACAACAGTGCAGACCACAAACCTTCTATATGTAAAACAACTGGTCTGGAGCCCAAGTGCTTAAACCAAAAGGCTTAGAATAGTAGTTACAATGTAATCAGGCTACTACTAAGCAGTAATAAATGGAGCAGAATAAATACAATTGAGTACTTTTAAGAAGATGCAAAAGCAAAATAAAGTGCATTTTTTTAAATAAAGTGCATTTTTTAAGTAAAGTACAAGGAGAGTGGAAGAAGGAGCAGAAGAAAAATTCAAGGTTAAGAACCTTAAGTGAGTTGGCCTTCTCAAATGTTCTCTCTGTATTAAGTAAAGTGAACACCAGATTGGGAGAGGTGCCCCAGATCAAGTTTACAGTAGGGGCGGGCAACTGCAAAGCCACCAACTATAACAACACCACAAGAATAGGGTGGGGGGAGGGGGAAACCCAGTTTCAGGACAGATGAGAAACAGAAAACAATGCCAGAAAACATATAAAATAATTCAGTCAGGCAAAATTAAGACAATGCAGAACTCTGAAAGGAAAATAAATATACTTATCAATCAGCGATATAGTTCCAGATTGTTTGAGAATCACACACCAGCCAGAACACCAGGAGTTTCTAACACTGTTTCAATCCTGGCTAGTTGACTGGTGTGCATGGCATATATATAGCACAATCCACACTGTTGCAAATGTAACCCATGCTATCAATGTTGTCAATCAGCTATGTATGTATATGCATCACAGGAACATGTATCACACATGCATCTGGTATAACACCTTGATGGGGTACCGCAGACACTAATGTTTATGCAGCAAAAAATACTTAGGTATGGCCAATAAGATGTGTAACTAAATTCACAGACTAGAGAACTCAGTACTTAATGCAAATGCCATGAAAAAGTCTGACTTTTACAAGGCTGCAGGACAATTTATTGTGGATGAGATCATTGCTGGATGTTTGAGAGAAGATGTTGGGAGGCCTTTCTGAAATGGATAGCTAGCCATGTACAACTGATTAAAGATCTGCATATTACCACACTGATGAGTATGCAAAGTTTAGCATTTGCTGTTGTGTTTCCAATGTGCAGGTCTACCTTAAAAAGACAGCTTTGCAAACTATATGCAAACAGATGTCCAAATTACTACAAGTGTTGGAAAATCGGAATGTGTATTGTCAGTATAAAGATGTCTATGGTATATAAGAAAGCATTTTATTTATTTTTGTAGTGTAGTCAATACATTTGTGAACAAGTACTGAGAGACCAAGTTTCAAGTGGATGGGTACAGGTAGCAGATGGTTACAGTGGAAATATGTGTTCTTTCCTTAAAACGTGCCTTCTCTTTGTTTGTGTTTTTACATGTACTTTCGTAGCATGAAGACTAAATGGACAGTAAACATAAGTAAACATGAGTAATACATGCAAACGCACATTTTCCATAGCACACCATCAAGCAGCAGGTTTGTGTGATTGATGGCCAAGTGGTCACGCATGTGAAATATACATTTATATGGCTTTCCCTGTTTGCATGGAGTTAAGCGACAAGCAAACGTGAACCGCTGTTTCGCTGATAAAATTGTGGATAGTACTCAGTGTAAGAAATACACCTTCTGCCTAAGTGACTGTGTGGCAGTGGGAGTAAATGCATTCACAGATTTCTTTCTGAGCCCAGATGATACAGGGTTTTAATCCAGGTGTATCTAATAATTTTAAATATGCACTTATAATACGATGACATAATTATTTTTTCCACATTCACTGTCTGTTACCTTAGCACAGCTTGTTTAAGCAGCATTGCACGGAGGTTACTGCACCATGGAATAGCTGTTCACCAGCTCTCGGCATTGGTGTGCGATGCCAAACTCCATGCAAACATAGAGTACAAAAAGTGAAGAGCTTCATTGATTTTTTTTTGTTTTTTCATTTACTTATGTGTGTGGTGTGTGATTCTATTTTTATTAAAGGTGTTAAAATGGGGTAGATAGGAAAGTGGTGAAATGGTTGGATCTCAAATGTTCTGGGTGTTGGTGCAGAAGCCAGTGGAGCAGGGACAGGCTGAGACATGGGGGTTGGCCTACCTCCCTGTGCTGTAAAGCATTTTGTGATTTGTCAGATGTGGATGACATGGAAATGTTTTGACGACACACAGAAAAATAAAAGGGGAGGGTGGCATAATGGTTAAGGCAGTTACCTTACATGCACAAGGTGCAGGGTTTGATTCTCACATGGAGTAATTGGCTAGGCTTAAAATGGCCCACAAGGACAATTAGCCTAGTAGTAGTAATCTATGAATCTATAAGGGATGGGGTAAGAGTTAAAAATATATATAATTAGTACCATCATGTGCTACATACAATGCATTATCACAATAAAAAATATTTTATCTCTACTTATACATTTAAGTATACTTTTTAACAACTACAAACTATAAGTAAGTAATCCTTGCAATGTGCATATATTGCACATATGCTTGGTCCAATTATACAGCTTAAGTTAAAATGCATGGCATTTATGCCACTTTTGTTGAAATTAAATTATATTATTTTTTTAAAGGATTTTTACTATATATTTGTTACTTGTGGTATTTGAACCCACAATGTCTGACTACTATATTAGACTTGACTCCTACAGTTAGCTTATGCTACAGACTGAAGCATGCATGCTTGTTTTTTTACAATTAGGATATGCATGCTCATTTTGACACAACTGTATAGAACAATAATTTAGCTAAAATAATAGTTACTGTATGTTGTGCTGCATACATACCTCTTGCTTCAATCAGTCTCTCTAGATGCTGAGCGTGGGCATTTCTATTCACCATAATCTCTTAGTTGGCTGTGGAATAAAGAGAAGAGAACAAGAGAAAAGCATTATGCATACCAGTCTTGCCTATATACAACTTTCTATCTATTATAAATTCTCTTTATCTGTATACTTACACAACTGTTGGATGTCAGCAGTCCTGAACTCATCCAGCCACTGGTTGAGTGTATCCCACTTGCACCTTTTCAGGTCATTAAAATGATGCCAACACTATTCTCCAGTGTGTGAAATACCAGTCTCACTGGAGACAGCCTTGGCCAGACTATTCCACACCTCAGACTTGCATTGGGAGCTGGTATAGTCCTCCTGCAAGAGCCTTCAATTCTGACACTTTACAAGGGGTTCAGTGATGATTCTGGACTCCTCAACACCATACCACTGTGCCCTAAATTGTGCACCTTCCTTTCTACTGCCAAACATGTCAGACCAGGGAAAACAGCAATAGTAAAATTGATTTCCCCCTAATATATGTTATCTCATTTACTGGTAGTGCACAAACCCGAACAATTCCAACCACATTTGCTCAATGTTATGGAGAGATCAAAAGTGCCAGAGAGAAAAGCATTTTTTTTTAATTGGAAGGCTAATCCAACACTTGGCATTAGTTTGAGGGTCATTTGCTGATGTAGCTGTTAGGTGACTTAGCATTGCAGACTTGTACTGGTGGCATAAATTTTATGACTTGACACATTTTTGTGGCTTTACACACAGTAATAAAATTAATTTTTACAATGTGGAATTCAAACCTTCAAACCTATGCATAAGAGACAAAACATTTTCTTCCACAACTGCAATTTTTCATCCTTGTCACAGAAGAACTGCTTCTCAGACATACTCATGAATTAAATATAAATACACATGACAGACTGAAGAGTCAGTCATGTATGTATGTGACCTGACAAGGTCCTGGTTTATACATTCATGTGTGTATGAGTATTATTGAAGCCACAAGGCCATCCAAGGCCAGAGAATACCATTATAGTTACAGAATCATAATAGTCAGTATACCTTCAGTCACAAAAATAATTCATATGAGCTACACTACTACACATACCTATTGTTATATATAATTATGTTTACATTTTTATGTGTTTATTAAAATTGAATATACAACCCTTAATAAAACTGGGACTGTGTAATAATTTATTCATGTAAATTTTCATATAAAGTATAATGGAACAATAGTAAAATATTAGGAATTTGCTGTATTAGAATCCAAGACCATCTGTTTTGCAGCCCTACAACAACACTTACGCCGGCTGCCACAGGAATAGTTAAGGAAGATTGGATATTTTTGCATTCATTATTAACTTCTGTTTGCACAGTGCCCAACATAGTTGATAGAATGCATCCATTTTAAAATCATCTACTGTATGCTTCCTCTCTGCAGGCGTGCTACACCTGCAGGTGTTGGGGAAATATTGCTAATCACCACACAACTCCACTTAGCAGGTTTGTGATATGGAAAGCAAAAGATGCAACAATGTACCCTTTTTGAAATCAAGAATGTCTGCATCCTGTCTGCAAGTGTTCTATCTACTTCATGTGTGGGCTATGAGTCCACGTTTGTGTAAAGTTAAGTGAAGCACAAACATAAGAAGCAAAGCTAAACTTGTTTTATCTGTGTGAGAAGTGTTTCTTAGGTTACATCCTTAAAAGACAAATGGGGACTTGAACCATGATCCACAGATAATATATATTGTATGGCTCACAGTGTTTTGCAAATGTGCTACAAACACACACACACACACACACACACACACACACACATAATTCACATGTGTAGTTTATGTATTAGTTATCATAGAAGTACATTACATGACATTTATTGTATTTATCTGTTTCTGGTATTACAAAAATACAAACAAAGAATATATATATCAAATAAACAACATTGCAAAATAAATTTTAGTACACATGAAATAATTTTACACAAGTCTGGATTTGAACTCTCATGCCAATGAACCTACAAAACACATTAAGGGTGTCTTATCCTCTTTGCTACAGAAACAGCTTTGCAGCAGGAATGAAATTCATTGTGCATACAAGCAAGTCCCAAATCATCCACAGTATTAACAAGGCATATGGCACTTGTACACTTCTGAGTTTGTACATGTGTTAATTTCAGATGCAGTGCAATGAGTGATTACACAACCATTTATGACTATGGTTTGCAGAAATGCAGCCCTGCCTTATCTTTGTATGGTGTTCATTGTTCTCTTATCTGAGCAGTAATCAGAAACATGTAGTCTGTAAGACATTTTGTATCATTGTCCTTAAAATGTATGAGAATATTAAATGGCAATAATATACAGTTTTCAACAAATGCAGGGGAGTTTGGATATTACTGAACATAAACTGAGAAATGTGTGCTGTTTACTTACATTTAAACCCTTAATACAATTACTTTTACACTTTGTAGGTGTAACCTGGCTGACACACCCAAGGGAGGGAAGGGAGGCTGAGTTGCTGTTGTGTTTTCCCTCTCCCTACTAGTAATCATTCACAGCAACAAACACTAAGGGTGTTATTGCATTATGTTGGCATCTGCTACACAGAGCCAATAATTTGAGATTCAGCAATTCTAATGAGTCCACATCTCATTTACATCTTCACCGTACTCACAGACTTGAATCTACATTATAAAAGGATAACCATGTACTAGGAAACTGAGGAGAGTTGTGTATGTGGATAACACAGAAGAAGATTCCTATTATTTTGGCTTTATATATATATATATATATATATATATACATTTTGTACATATATATATATATATATATATACATTTTGTACATATATATATATATATATATATATATATATATATATATATATACATTAGCAAATGCAACTTTTATCTGTATGCACTTGTTAGAGGTTTACTGAAAGTATAGGCATATTTTATCAGGGCATATTACTTTCTGAAATGCACAGCCTTATTAACTTTCATCACAAATGTTACAGCTACAACTGTTTCTCTTTACACTTTTCTAGGGGTGCTCAGAGGAGGCCTGCTATCCATCCTCCACCTGATTCTGATGTGCCTTTCCATGCTTCTTGACATATATTTAGGGCCATCATGGAGGCACAGGCATGTTCCAATAGGGCCTTTGTGGAAATGTTGAGGGTTGTAGATGTGGCACACGCTCACATGTGTGATTGCCTCCACTGTGTTGCCAGTTCAATGGATCAGATTAATGACACATTGGAGCAGGCAGTCTCAGTGATGGAATGTCTGCTGGGAGGGGACGGCATTCACGTGGGCATAGGTCAGCCACATCATCTGATGTTAGCCAACATGGTCATGCCCAATCACACTTCTATAGTGGCACTACTTCCACTGCTCCATCAGTGGTTGAGGTGTCCACACCCAGAAGTGGCAGGCCATGAGGTTGTGATCCTGGGTGTACTTGTAAGGAGAGCTCATCCAGCAGACATCAGTCATGTTCCGGTAGCAGCAGTGTGTCGAGGCTCCATTGCTAGTACAATGTTGTATTACATTGGCAAGAAAAAGCAAAAATTAAAACATGTAATTATAACAACAAAGTATAGTTAGTACAGAGAAGAGGCAAGTAACACTATACATTGGACACATTATATCTAAAGACTGTTCTTAGTATTGTACAGGATAATCACATATTTAGACAATGAGTCAACACAATGTAAGTACAGTTACATTATGTACAATGTGATAGCACTTAAGATACTAAATAATGCTTAATTGTTAGAGTGAAAAAAAACTGAGATCAAAAGTTGGTTTATGCAGTAGGGTTTTTTTGGGGTCTGGAGAGGAGCATTGGAGTGCAGGTGGGTGGAAATATCAGTTGGAATAAGTGGACAGAGAAAACTTAGGAGAAAAAAATAGTATTATGGTATGGTTACCCATCATTGGCACAGGTGCATATCCAAGAATTGGTGAGGTGGGTTTAATGAGATGTTTGAAGTTTTTTTTAAGTTAGTTGTGGTTCTAATCTCAAAAGGCATGATATCCCACAGTTTTGCAACATAAGAGGAAAAAAGAGATCTCCTGAGCTGTTTTTGCTTCTAATTACATCTGTTAGAGCTTTGTTAGTGTATCTTAATGGGTGAGAGTTTGTATGCATGATTAGGAGGCCTTGGAAGGGTCTATATTATATTCTCGAAAGCCAACAATGTCAAATGTGACATTGTCGAAACGAGAATATCGAACACTCATAATCTTGAGCATGTAAACGGAAATCTCCATAAGGGGAGATTTCCATTTACTGCAATGTAGTGCAGTCTCTGAGTCGGTATATTTAAGTAGCGGGGTGTGGGGTGCAGGGGGTAAGAATAGGTGATGCATATGGTAGAGTTGACAGAAGATGGTTCCTGGCTGTAATTGTTTTGGAGTTTTTGGTTAGGTAATTTCTGCATCTGTATAGGGTTCCTAGTTTCTTATGGACTTTTTATTGTTTGGGCAATGTGTAAGCCAAATCTCAGATTCTGATCTATAATAACTCTGAGTAGCTTGGTGGATGTAACTGGTTCGATCAATGTCTTGTTGCTTGACAATATTAAAGCAAGTGGAGTGGTATTCAATTTTAGTGGGGTAGCTGCGGTGGTGGTGCTGCGGTAGCGTTGTCGCCTCACAGTAAAATGCTGTCTGGTTCAATTCTCAGCCTGAGCGTCTTCTGCGTGGAGACATGCGTAAATGGGCATACCTTCATTGAAGGTTGTGCGTCAGAGCTGGCAACTCGGCATGTAACAATCTACTGCCAATCATTAGTGGACCGGAGTTCCACTGTGGCAACCCCTAACCGGGAAAAGCCGAAAGACACAACAACAGCAACAACAACAACAACAACAAAGTAAAGCATAGGTTTAGTTTTGTTTGAGCTGAGGATTAATTGGGCATCTGCCAGCCATGTTTCAATAGCATGCACACCGCCTACCTTGACCTAGCTAAAGCCTTTGACAGTATTCCTCACTCGGGAATAATAGATAAACTCTCCCAGCTAGGCTTCAACCTGTATGTTACCAGATGGGTAGCTAACTTGGCTCACTGTTAGAACATACTCAATCAAAATCTGGGAAGCCACCTCTAGTAGTAGACCTGTAATGAGTGGTGTACCCCAAGGATATGTCTTGGGGCCTCTACTGTTTGGGATATACTTTTCTGAGGTGCAAGACAAAACCAGTGGTCTGTGGCTGACCAAGTTTGCAGATGACTAGGAACAAACTAAACTCCTCTGCACCATTATTGATAACCAACTACAATTTGACCTACACACCCAACATAGCATAAAAAAAAAACCATGAAAAATTAGGCCAACTTTACAGAAATAAAAAATACCTTAGTGCAGAATCCAAACGTGCCCATGCTCAAACTTTCTTACTACCCAGCCTACTCTATGCCTCCTCTTTCTTGACTAACCTACAGTCTTCCCTTATTCACAGACTCGAATCAACATACAATAAAGTTGCTATATTTGCTGTAAATCATCCCTACTCCTCCCACCACTGCCAGGCCCTACAGAAACTTCACTGGCTTGCACTCCCACATCAATTTACTCTCACACAACTCCAAACTGATCACTCCCATCTCAGTAACCCCACTACCGGCCCATCATGTTCCAAACTTCTGTCCGATTACACCCCCAATCTTCCTCTTCATAGTTCCAACCAACTCTTACTACTGACCTATAAATCCTGTAAAAATATAGGGAAAAACCTAGAACAAACTCCCATTACATATCAGAAGTATACCTCATGCCAACAACTTTAAAAAGACACTAAAAGATCACCTGCTTAACTCCAAGATCTGTCACTGCAATCACCCCACTTAACCTCCCATATACCTCTGTCTATTCACATTCTACAATCTCTACTTAGGAAGTGTCGTGGCACTACTAATTACTGTAAATATTAGAACATGCTAGCTTTTCAGCACTGCCATTAAACTCTTTGTATGTTTATATTTTAAGTACTCACACTTTTTCTTGTGTGACATCTATAATTTGTTCTGTATACTGGCATTTCAGTTTGTACTCTAATTTATCTGATGTATAATGTTTCTTTTACTTTTTATTGCCAGGAAACTATGCAAAGCAACACAGACAGTACCATTCATGTAAACCTGTTTACCAACTGGCAAACTAGGTCTGCATGTTTGCGCAAAATGCCACAATGATTGCCGAGGTTATTAATAAAGCAATGCATATAGTTCCGACACATTATATGAGAGTGTATACAGTGCAGAGTATTGTGGAAACCTGTTTCAGGCATAATGAACAAAAGCTGTGTAAATGATCCGTAAGTGTACTTAGACTGCATTATAAATAAACAGTCAGGGGAAGTGCGTGTACTGAATAGGGACACACAGATGAATTGTAGGAATGAGC
Organism: Protopterus annectens; assembly: GCF_019279795.1. Taxonomy (NCBI): domain Eukaryota; kingdom Metazoa; phylum Chordata; order Ceratodontiformes; family Protopteridae; genus Protopterus; species Protopterus annectens. The sequence goes on along the minus strand of NC_056737.1, from coordinate 491,672,598 downwards.
ATGGGGAAACAGTACAGGTGAAACATGGTAATGTACAAGATGAGGGCATTTCAATGAAATTAGTTGTAGCATGAACTCTAATCACATATTGACATGATGCAGTATGGACTGTACAGTGAATGTATATTATGTGATTGTCACACAAGGTGATATAACAATGGAAAAGATTATTTGTGATATAAGCATCCTGACATGAACAATGGTGAGGACATATGTCAGGAATAGTATATACCATAGGAGTTAGGTGCATATTGTGAAACTGTGCAAAATGAGTTGGCTGAATATGACTGTAATGTCAGCAGACGTGTCAACCAAGTGGGACACATGGTAACAGGATCATGGACAACAGCAGACAGAAGCACACACAATCATGGACAATATCAGAATAATACCACCAGTAATCCCATGTCTCTGATATAACATATGTGACTATGAGTGATCATACATGGTTCTACAAAAACACACTTGTACAACTATTATGAGTTGTTAGCATCTATGAGGGGAATCAAGCACACCGTCCTGAAGCTTAACATCTGCTGGAGGTGTTAGGAGGGACACTGCTATACCTGTATGTGAGATTATAGGTTCATTGGTTCATAGGTAGATACTAGGCTATTGGCCCTAGGGCCTATATAAGCCTAGCCAAAATGGTACCCTGGCTTTCGCCACCCAAGGAAATTATTTTCCTGTGCCCCTATCATGCAGAGCCACAGAGGTGATCCCTGGGGTAAATTTCCCATTTCCCATCCAATCATCAAGATTTTTCTTGAAGAGTGCTAATGAGGAGCTTTGTTTGATATAGATAGGCAGTTTGTTCCAGAGTATGGGAAGTCTCTGGGACAGGACTCTATCCCTCCAGCATGTTCTGTTTATTGTGGTGACAAGGTTTAGGTCCCTAGAGCGTGTAGCTCAGAGGGATTGGGATTTCTTTAAGTGGAGCATGTCCAACAGCTCTGGGTTTGACATAGCTTTGTATTATAGGCAGAGATCGCCTTTGAGTAGGCGATATGCGACGGAGTAAAGCTGGAGTTTTTTGAGACAGTCTGTGTAGGGCATCTGTTTGAGGCCAGTAATCCTCTCTGTGAGGTATTTCTGCGGCCTTTCCAGTTGTTGTAGATGTCTTGTGAGGTACATACCAAAGGGGCGTTGTACTCTAAAATGGGTCTAATGAGTGATGAGTAGAGGGAAACAATGACCTCTTTTTTCCTGGATGAGAAACCTTTTGTGATGAGGTGTGCCACATAGAAGGATTTCCTAACTACTGTGGTGATGTGATTATCAAAGGAGAGACTACTGTCCACCTGTGTCCCAAGGTCTCTTATCACACTTTCGGTGTTAAGTAGACTACCACCTTTGTGGTAGCTCATGGGTGCAGAGTTTTTACCAAAGGGGGTGACAATGCACTTTTTGGCATTGAGCTTGTGGCTATAGCTTTGACACCAGGCATCTGTCTTAGTGAGGCCCTTTTGTAGGATGTCCACATCATTAGGAGTTTTGATTATGGCTCCTAGTTTACAATCATCTGTGAACTTCATTAGCCAAAGACCTTCTGTGTTAGCCTGTACTTCAGGAAAGTAGATACCAAACAGGAGAGGACACAGGATTGAACCCTGTGGTTCTCCACTTGTCACTGGTCTGAAGTTGGATTTGGAGTCTGCTACTTTCACAGTGTGGGTTCTGTCAGTGAGCCAGTTGTCAACCCATCTTGTGGCATAGTTTAGTGAGTTTATCTATAACTCCAGAGTGGGGGATGGTGTCAAAAGCCTTGGCGAGATCTAGATAGCCTGTGTGAACCACCTTACCCTCATCTACGGCTTAGGTGACTGATTCAAAGAAGTCTTTCAGGTTTAGGAGACATGATCTGCCTTTTACAAACCCGAACTGGGTGGGGTCCAGAGTTTGGGGATTACCAATGTCTTTGTTTATAAGTTCTATGATGATACGTTCCATGGCCTTGCAGACCAGGCTCATTAGGCTAATGGGGTGGTAGTTCCTGGGGTCCGTGGTGGCTCCCCTTTGTGGAGTGGGATAACTGTTGCTGTGCACCATTCAGTGGGCACAAAGCCTGAGGTGAGGCTATGACTGAACATGGTGCTTAGGTGGGGTGCCAGTTCATTCTGTAATTCATGTAGAACACAGCCTGGGATGTTGTCAGGTCCCATGGATGCTGTGTTCTTGGCTTTGGAGAGTGTGTTTTTACCTGTGCAGCTGTGATTACAGGAACTTTGCATTCTTCTGGTATAGAGATGGGCCGTTTAGGGGGCGAGAGGGGGGTAAAGTTAGCACTGAACCTTTCTGGCAGGATGTTGGCAATATCAGTTGATTCTGTATATTTAGTGCCATTGTGCTGTAACTCAGAGCAGATCTGAGTGTTGCCATTGAGATTCTTGACATAACTATAGAATGCTTTGTGGTTGTCTTTAGAATCAGTGGTGATTTTGTTTTCATAACTAGCTTTGGAGGATTTTATGAGGGATCTCAGCTTCTTACTGAGGCTGACCAGGGAGTTCCTCGAATCATGGGATTTTACTATTTTTTGCAACAGTTTCTTTCTTCTGTTGTAGAGTTTGTTTATGGCAGGGGACCACCAGATTGGCTTCCTTTTTTTGGAGAATATCATCTTGGTTCTGTTAGGGATAGCATGATCCATGCACTCATGTAAGTGCTTATAAAGTGCATTTGTGTAGGATTCAGCAGTCGTACATCTATTGTCAGTCTGCATGGGTGTCATGAAGTTTTCCACTTCTGTCTTAAGCGTGAAGTTGGGCTTTGTTGAAATTTTTTATGGTGGTTTCCCTAATGGGGGGTGGGGGTGGGATGTGGATGTCTAGGGTGATTAGCTTGTGGTCGGATCTGACAGAGGAACTGACCTCTGGTGTGGAACACCGGTCACCCATGTTGGTAATGACCAGGTCTAGGATATTGCTGCCCCTGGTGGGGGTGTGGATAAGTTGATCCAAGGCATTGGAATTTATGAATTCAACGTTGAGCAAAAGAGTTGGTACATGAGGTAGTTTTCCCAGTTAATGGTGGGGTAATTGAAATCACCAATTATTAGGGTGTTGGGTTGTACCCTAATATTTTCCAGTGTATCAAGAAATGAGGAGTGGGAATCCTGGGGCATGGTGGGGGATCTGTAGCAAGTTACAATTTGGATTGCGGTCTTGCCCAGAGTTAGTTACACTTGGATAATCTCGGATGCATTATGCTTAGCAACTAGCCTGGAGGTGTTGATATCCTTAATGAATATGGACATGGATCCACCTTTAGTGTTTCGGTCAGGGTTAGATGGCGAAAGGTGTGGTATGAATTATAGCCTGGTAATGCAGGGGTTCTCTCTGGAGCCTTGAACCAGGTCTCTGTCACTGCACAGATGTCGATGTTCTCCATTTTAAGGAGTGCCTCGAGTGAATGCATTTTGAGGTTTAGACTTCTAGCATTAAGTAGCATTACCCTCAGATTTTGCTTGCTTGCACCTGTTACAGTGCTTAATTTGTCATTTGAACCTTGCCTAAAAAAGGGACTATATGGGTGGAAAGAGCCTTAGCCAGTATCTGGAATCCCAAGGGCGACAGGTGCAGGCCATCTCTGGCAAAGCACCATGGTCTGTCGATCATGTCATCCCAGGCAGACAGATACTGGATCCCCTTAGCGTGACACCAGAAGCTTAGCCAATTGTTGACATCAGTCATTTTGTCCTTGTACTGTGGCATAATTCTGGGTGATGGCAGGATGCTACTCAGGGCTAGGGTCATACCTGCCTGGGCTACAAGATCAGAGAGCTCCTCCATGTCTCTCTTCATGTAGTCCAGGGAGGTATGTCTCAGGTCATTCACACCAATGTGGACAATGACAGAGTCATATTTGTACTTTTTGTGGAGTGAACTGAGTGTGTGCATTATGTGGCAGATGCTGGGAGCTGACAGGCAGCTGACAGTACCTTTCTTCTTGTTTAGCCTGGTGAGTGGAACATCAGTGTGCCTGACTATAGAGTCGCCTATGACTAGAGTGTTGGGTACATTGTTATGCCTTATGGGCTGTGGTTGAGCGGCACACTGAGTTTGTGGGCTGTGTATCATTTGGGTTGTGTTGGGGGTGTGGAGGTTGCTTGTGTTTCTGCTTTGGAGGTCTCTGTTGCTTGAGCAAATTTTTATTGAGAGGCTCCAAATGTAGGTGTGTGTTTTGTGTTTCTATGTGTCTGTTTTGGTGGTGTAGGTTTTGAGGGACTATGTGATGAGTGTGGTGTGGTGCAAGTGTTTACCTTCACCTCTTGACTGTCTAGTCCAGTCTTGGGTGAAGAGAGCTTTGCTTCCAGTTTGGCTATATAAGTGCATCTCTCACAGGTTGTAGTGTTGAGTGGTAGGAGGAGGGGGTTGTCTGTGTACATGAGGCAATTGTTGCATTGCCCCAAGATGCCTAGTTTAATCAGGTAGACAGGAGAAAACACCCAGAGCTGACCCTTAGACATGCCTGGATAGGTGCTTATTTGTTAAGTACTAAAAACTGTTTTCCTCTAGACAAGTGAGGAAAGTTGAGTGCTGTAGTAATTTGTAGCTTATTTAGTGCTTACAACGAGTTCTGAACAAGTGCTGAGCTCAAAGAAACAGATTTGAGTGCTAAAACTAAAAAAACTGGCTAGTTCTAAGGGAAAATTTGAAGAGAAGACTTTATGGCGCCGGGAATAGTTTAATCCTAGCTAAGCGGCGATGCATAAGGTATATTTTTTTTTTAATATAACAGTAGCAAATGAGCAAATTGATGAAAACAAATTAACCAATTAACCAATAAAAAAGGTAAAAACTGAACCCCGTTCCAGCAGTCTTTGATCAGATAAGTTCTAACTGCACACTCCTGCCACTAGGGTGCAAGGGAACCTTCTCCAAAAAAAGACGGTCTGGATTAGTGCTCAGGTTATACACCAAAGCTAGATTCAGCAGGTCTGAATTTAATCTATGCTACAGCAAACAAGGCATACCAATTTCAGAAAGAGAGTTCAAATAAGCAGGCACAATAAGCCTTTAACCAGAAACTCCCAGCTCAGAAGGGCAGAATCTACCCTCTCCTCCCACAAGAGTGCAGACCACACCTTCTTAATGTAAAATAACTGGCCCGAAGCCCAAGTGCTTAAACCAGAACTAATACACTTTTAGAATAACAGACACTAAGCCTTCAATTAGCAACTCCCAATTTAGAAGGATGTAAGCTACCTGTCCTAACAGTGCAGACCACAAACCTTCTTAATGTAAAACAACTGGTCTGAAGCCCAAGTGCTTCAACCAAAATCTTAGAATAACAGTTATAATTTAATCAGGCTACTAACAAGCAGTAATAAATGCAGCAGAATAGATGCAATTAAGTGCTTTTAAAAACAAGCAGCAAAAGCAAAATAAAGTAATAAAGTAGGAAGAAACATAACTACAGTAAAAGCAAATGAATAATAAGTGCATTTTTTATATAACAATAGAAAACGAGCAAACCAATTTAAACAAATTACCCAATTAACCAGTAAAAAAGCTCAAAACTGAGCCCTGTTCCAGAAGTCTTCAATCAGACAAGTTCTAACTGCACACTCCTGCCACTAGGGTGCAGGGGAACCGGCTCCAAAAAAGATGGCCTGGATTAGTGCTGAAGTTATACAAACAAAGCTAGATTCAGGATGTCTGAATCTAGTCTATGCTACAGCAAACAAGGCGCACCAATTTCAGAAAGAAACAGTTCAAATAAGCAAGCACAATAAGCCTTTAACCAGAAATTCCCAGCTCAGAAGGGCAGAATCTAGCCTCTCCTACCACAAAAGTGCAGACCACAAACCTTCTTAATGAAAAATAACTGGCCTGAAGCCCAAGTGCTTTAACCAGAACTGATACACTTTTAGAATAACAGACACTGAGCCTTCAATCAGCAATTCCCAACTTAGAAGGGTGTAAGCTACCTGTCCTGCCACAACAGTGCAGACCACAAACCTTCTATATGTAAAACAACTGGTCTGGAGCCCAAGTGCTTAAACCAAAAGGCTTAGAATAGTAGTTACAATGTAATCAGGCTACTACTAAGCAGTAATAAATGGAGCAGAATAAATACAATTGAGTACTTTTAAGAAGATGCAAAAGCAAAATAAAGTGCATTTTTTTAAATAAAGTGCATTTTTTAAGTAAAGTACAAGGAGAGTGGAAGAAGGAGCAGAAGAAAAATTCAAGGTTAAGAACCTTAAGTGAGTTGGCCTTCTCAAATGTTCTCTCTGTATTAAGTAAAGTGAACACCAGATTGGGAGAGGTGCCCCAGATCAAGTTTACAGTAGGGGCGGGCAACTGCAAAGCCACCAACTATAACAACACCACAAGAATTGGGTGGGGGGGAGAAAACCAGTTTCAGGACAGATGAGAAACAGAAAACAATGCCAGAAAACATATAAAATAATTCAGTCAGGCAAAATTAAGACAATGCAGAACTCTGAAAGGAAAATAAATATACTTATCAATCAGCGATATAGTTCCAGATTGTTTGAGAATCACACACCAGCCAGAACACCAGGAGTTTCTAACACTGTTTCAATCCTGGCTAGTTGACTGGTGTGCATGGCATATATATAGCACAATCCACACTGTTGCAAATGTAACCCATGCTATCAATGTTGTCAATCAGCTATGTATGTATATGCATCACAGGAACATGTATCACACATGCATCTGGTATAACACCTTGATGGGGGTACCGCAGACACTAATGTTTATGCAGCAAAAAATACTTAGGTATGGCCAATAAGATGTGTAACTAAATTCACAGACTAGAGAACTCAGTACTTAATGCAAATGCCATGAAAAAAGTCTGACTTTTACAAGGCTGCAGGACAATTTATTGTGGATGAGATCATTGCTGGATGTTTGAGAGAAGATGTTGGGAGGCCTTTCTGAAATGGATAGCTAGCCATGTACAACTGATTAAAGATCTGCATATTACCACACTGATGAGTATGCAAAGTTTAGCATTTGCTGTTGTGTTTCCAATGTGCAGGTCTACCTTAAAAAGACAGCTTTGCAAACTATATGCAAACAGATGTCCAAATTACTACAAGTGTTGGAAAATCGGAATGTGTATTGTCAGTATAAAGATGTCTATGGTATATAAGAAAGCATTTTTATTTATTTTTGTAGTGTAGTCAATACATTTGTGAACAAGTACTGAGAGACCAAGTTTCAAGTGGATGGGTACAGGTAGCAGATGGTTACAGTGGAAATATGTGTTCTTTCCTTAAAACGTGCCTTCTCTTTGTTTGTGTTTTTACATGTACTTTCGTAGCATGAAGACTAAATGGACAGTAAACATAAGTAAACATGAGTAATACATGCAAACGCACATTTTCCATAGCACACCATCAAGCAGCAGGTTTGTGTGATTGATGGCCAAGTGGTCACGCATGTGAAATATACATTTATATGGCTTTCCCTGTTTGCATGGAGTTAAGCGACAAGCAAACGTGAACCGCTGTTTCGCTGATAAAATTGTGGATAGTACTCAGTGTAAGAAATACACCTTCTGCCTAAGTGACTGTGTGGCAGTGGGAGTAAATGCATTCACAGATTTCTTTCTGAGCCCAGATGATACAGGGTTTTAATCCAGGTGTATCTAATAATTTTAAATATGCACTTATAATACGATGACATAATTATTTTTCCACATTCACTGTCTGTTACCTTAGCACAGCTTGTTTAAGCAGCATTGCACGGAGGTTACTGCACCATGGAATAGCTGTTCACCAGCTCTCGGCATTGGTGTGCGATGCCAAACTCCATGCAAACATAGAGTACAAAAAGTGAAGAGCTTCATTGATTTTTTTTTGTTTTTTCATTTACTTATGTGTGTGGTGTGTGATTCTATTTTTATTAAAGGTGTTAAAATGGGGTAGATAGGAAAGTGGTGAAATGGTTGGATCTCAAATGTTCTGGGTGTTGGTGCAGAAGCCAGTGGAGCAGGGACAGGCTGAGACATGGGGGTTGGCCTACCTCCCTGTGCTGTAAAGCATTTTGTGATTTGTCAGATGTGGATGACATGGAAATGTTTTGACGACACACAGAAAAATAAAAGGGGAGGGTGGCATAATGGTTAAGGCAGTTACCTTACATGCACAAGGTGCAGGGTTTGATTCTCACATGGAGTAATTGGCTAGGCTTAAAATGGCCCACAAGGACAATTAGCCTAGTAGTAGTAATCTATGAATCTATAAGGGATGGGGTAAGAGTTAAAAATAGATATAATTAGTACCATCATGTGCTACATACAATGCATTATCACAATAAAAAATATTTTATCTCTACTTATACATTTAAGTATACTTTTTAACAACTACAAACTATAAGTAAGTAATCCTTGCAATGTGCATATATTGCACATATGCTTGGTCCAATTATACAGCTTAAGTTAAAATGCATGGCATTTATGCCACTTTTGTTGAAATTAAATTATATTATTTTTTTAAAGGATTTTTACTATATATTTGTTACTTGTGGTATTTGAACCCACAATGTCTGACTACTATATTAGACTTGACTCCTACAGTTAGCTTATGCTACAGACTGAAGCATGCATGCTTGTTTTTTTACAATTAGGATATGCATGCTCATTTTGACACAACTGTATAGAACAATAATTTAGCTAAAATAATAGTTACTGTATGTTGTGCTGCATACATACCTCTTGCTTCAATCAGTCTCTCTAGATGCTGAGCGTGGGCATTTCTATTCACCATAATCTCTTAGTTGGCTGTGGAATAAAGAGAAGAGAACAAGAGAAAAGCATTATGCATACCAGTCTTGCCTATATACAACTTTCTATCTATTATAAATTCTCTTTATCTGTATACTTACACAACTGTTGGATGTCAGCAGTCCTGAACTCATCCAGCCACTGGTTGAGTGTATCCCACTTGCACCTTTTCAGGTCATTAAAATGATGCCAACACTATTCTCCAGTGTGTGAAATACCAGTCTCACTGGAGACAGCCTTGGCCAGACTATTCCACACCTCAGACTTGCATTGGGAGCTGGTATAGTCCTCCTGCAAGAGCCTTCAATTCTGACACTTTACAAGGGGTTCAGTGATGATTCTGGACTCCTCAACACCATACCACTGTGCCCTAAATTGTGCACCTTCCTTTCTACTGCCAAACATGTCAGACCAGGGAAAACAGCAATAGTAAAATTGATTTCCCCCTAATATATGTTATCTCATTTACTGGTAGTGCACAAACCCGAACAATTCCAACCACATTTGCTCAATGTTATGGAGAGATCAAAAGTGCCAGAGAGAAAAGCATTTTTTTAATTGGAAGGCTAATCCAACACTTGGCATTAGTTTGAGGGTCATTTGCTGATGTAGCTGTTAGGTGACTTAGCATTGCAGACTTGTACTGGTGGCATAAATTTTATGACTTGACACATTTTTGTGGCTTTACACACAGTAATAAAATTAATTTTTACAATGTGGAATTCAAACCTTCAAACCTATGCATAAGAGACAAAACATTTTCTTCCACAACTGCAATTTTTCATCCTTGTCACAGAAGAACTGCTTCTCAGACATACTCATGAATTAAATATAAATACACATGACAGACTGAAGAGTCAGTCATGTATGTATGTGACCTGACAAGGTCCTGGTTTATACATTCATGTGTGTATGAGTATTATTGAAGCCTCAAGGCCATCCAAGGCCAGAGAATACCATTATAGTTACAGAATCATAATAGTCAGTATACCTTCAGTCACAAAAATAATTCATATGAGCTACACTACTACACATACCTATTGTTATATATAATTATGTTTACATTTTTATGTGTTTATTAAAATTGAATATACAACCCTTAATAAAACTGGGACTGTGTAATAATTTATTCATGTAAATTTTCATATAAAGTATAATGGAACAATAGTAAAAATATTTGGAATTTGCTGTATTAGAATCCAAGACCATCTGTATTGCAGCCCTACACCCACACTTACACCTGCTGCCACAGGAATAGTTAAAAAAAATTGGATATTTTTGCATTCATTATTAACTTCTGTTTGCACAGTGCCCAACATAGTTGATAGAATGCATCCATTTTAAAATCATCTACTGTATGCTTCCTCTCTGCAGGCGTGCTACACCTGCAGGTGTTGGGGAAATATTGCTAATCACCACACAACTCCACTTAGCAGGTTTGTGATATGGAAAGCAAAAGATGCAACAATGTACCCTTTTTGAAATCAAGAATGTCTGCATCCTGTCTGCAAGTGTTCTATCTACTTCATGTGTGGGCTATGAGTCCACGTTTGTGTAAAGTTAAGTGAAGCACAAACATAAGAAGCAAAGCTAAACTTGTTTTATCTGTGTGAGAAGTGTTTCTTAGGTTACATCCTTAAAAGACAAATGGGGACTTGAACCATGATCCACAGATAATATATATTGTATGGCTCACAGTGTTTTGCAAATGTGCTACAAACACACACACACACACACACACACACACACACATAATTCACATGTGTAGTTTATGTATTAGTTATCATAGAAGTACATTACATGACATTTATTGTATTTATCTGTTTCTGGTATTACAAAAATACAAACAAAGAATATATATATCAAATAAACAACATTGCAAAATAAATTTTAGTACACATGAAATAATTTTACACAAGTCTGGATTTGAACTCTCATGCCAATGAACCTACAAAACACATTAAGGGTGTCTTATCCCTCTTTGCTACAGAAACAGCTTTGCAGCAGGAATGAAATTCATTGTGCATACAAGCAAGTCCCAAATCATCCACAGTATTAACAAGGCATATGGCACTTGTACACTTCTGAGTTTGTACATGTGTTAATTTCAGATGCAGTGCAATGAGTGATTACACAACCATTTATGACTATGGTTTGCAGAAATGCAGCCCTGCCTTATCTTTGTATGGTGTTCATTGTTCTCTTATCTGAGCAGTAATCAGAAACATGTAGTCTGTAAGACATTTTGTATCATTGTCCTTAAAATGTATGAGAATATTAAATGGCAATAATATACAGTTTTCAACAAATGCAGGGGGTTTGGATATTACTGAACAGAAACTGAGAAATGTGTGGTGTTTACTTACATTTAAAACCTTGATACAATTACTTTTACACTTTGTAGGTGTAACCTGGCTGACACACCCAAGGGAGGGAAGGGAGGCTGAGTTGCTGTTGTGTTTTCCCTCTCCTACTAGTAATCATTCACAGCAACAAACACTAAGGGTGTTATTGCATTATGTTGGCATCTGCTACACAGAGCCAATAATTTGAGATTCAGCAATTCTAATGAGTCCACATCTCATTTACATCTTCACCGTACTCACAGACTTGAATCTACATTATAAAAGGATAACCATGTACTAGGAAACTGAGGAGAGTTGTGTATGTGGATAACACAGAAGAAGATTCCTATTATTTTGGCTTTATATATATATATATATATATATATATACATTTTGTACATATATATATATATATATATACATTTTGTACATATATATATATATATATATACATTAGCAAATGCAACTTTTATCTGTATGCACTTGTTAGAGGTTTACTGAAAGTATAGGCATATTTTATCAGGGCATATTACTTTCTGAAATGCACAGCCTTATTAACTTTCATCACAAATGTTACAGCTACAACTGTTTCTCTTTACACTTTTCTAGGGGTGCTCAGAGGAGGCCTGCTATCCATCCTCCACCTGATTCTGATGTGCCTTTCCATGCTTCTTGACATATATTTAGGGCCATCATGGAGGCACAGGCATGTTCCAATAGGGCCTTTGTGGAAATGTTGAGGGTTGTAGATGTGGCACACGCTCACATGTGTGATTGCCTCCACTGTGTTGCCAGTTCAATGGATCAGATTAATGACACATTGGAGCAGGCAGTCTCAGTGATGGAATGTCTGCTGGGAGGGGACGGCATTCACGTGGGCATAGGTCAGCCACATCATCTGATGTTAGCCAACATGGTCATGCCCAATCACACTTCTATAGTGGCACTACTTCCACTGCTCCATCAGTGGTTGAGGTGTCCACACCCAGAAGTGGCAGGCCATGAGGTTGTGATCCTGGGTGTACTTGTAAGGAGAGCTCATCCAGCAGACATCAGTCATGTTCCGGTAGCAGCAGTGTGTCGAGGCTCCATTGCTAGTACAATGTTGTATTACATTGGCAAGAAAAAAGCAAAAATTAAAACATGTAATTATAACAACAAAGTATAGTTAGTACAGAGAAGAGGCAAGTAACACTATACATTGGACACATTATATCTAAAGACTGTTCTTAGTATTGTACAGGATAATCACATATTTAGACAATGAGTCAACACAATGTAAGTACAGTTACATTATGTACAATGTGATAGCACTTAAGATACTAAATAATGCTTAATTGTTAGAGTGAAAAAAAACTGAGATCAAAAGTTGGTTTATGCAGTAGGGTTTTTTTGGGGTCTGGAGAGGAGCATTGGAGTGCAGGTGGGTGGAAATATCAGTTGGAATAAGTGGACAGAGAAAACTTAGGAGAAAAAAATAGTATTATGGTATGGTTACCCATCATTGGCACAGGTGCATATCCAAGAATTGGTGAGGTGGGTTTAATGAGATGTTTGAAGTTTTTTTTAAGTTAGTTGTGGTTCTAATCTCAAAAGGCATGATATCCCACAGTTTTGCAACATAAGAGGAAAAAAGAGATCTCCTGAGCTGTTTTTGCTTCTAATTACATCTGTTAGAGCTTTGTTAGTGTATCTTAATGGGTGAGAGTTTGTATGCATGATTAGGAGGCCTTGGAAGGGTCTATATTATATTCTCGAAAGCCAACAATGTCAAATGTGACATTGTCGAAACGAGAATATCGAACACTCATAATCTTGAGCATGTAAACGGAAATCTCCATAAGGGGAGATTTCCATTTACTGCAATGTAGTGCAGTCTCTGAGTCGGTATATTTAAGTAGCGGGGGTGTGGGGGTGCAGGGGGTAAGAATAGGTGATGCATATGGTAGAGTTGACAGAAGATGGTTCCTGGCTGTAATTGTTTTGGAGTTTTTGGTTAGGTAATTTCTGCATCTGTATAGGGTTCCTAGTTTCTTATGGACTTTTTTTATTGTTTGGGCAATGTGTAAGCCAAATCTCAGATTCTGATCTATAATAACTCTGAGTAGCTTGGTGGATGTAACTGGTTCGATCAATGTCTTGTTGCTTGACAATATTAAAGCAAGTGGAGTGGTATTCAATTTTAGTGGGGTAGCTGCGGTGGTGGTGCTGCGGTAGCGTTGTCGCCTCACAGTAAAATGCTGTCTGGTTCAATTCTCAGCCTGAGCGTCTTCTGCGTGGAGACATGCGTAAATGGGCATACCTTCATTGAAGGTTGTGCGTCAGAGCTGGCAACTCGGCATGTAACAATCTACTGCCAATCATTAGTGGACCGGAGTTCCACTGTGGCAACCCCTAACCGGGAAAAGCCGAAAGACACAACAACAGCAACAACAACAACAACAACAAAGTAAAGCATAGGTTTAGTTTTGTTTGAGCTGAGGATTAATTGGGCATCTGCCAGCCATGTTTCAATAGCATGCACACCGCCTACCTTGACCTAGCTAAAGCCTTTGACAGTATTCCTCACTCGGGAATAATAGATAAACTCTCCCAGCTAGGCTTCAACCTGTATGTTACCAGATGGGTAGCTAACTTGGCTCACTGTTAGAACATACTCAATCAAAATCTGGGAAGCCACCTCTAGTAGTAGACCTGTAATGAGTGGTGTACCCCAAGGATATGTCTTGGGGCCTCTACTGTTTGGGATATACTTTTCTGAGGTGCAAGACAAAACCAGTGGTCTGTGGCTGACCAAGTTTGCAGATGACTAGGAACAAACTAAACTCCTCTGCACCATTATTGATAACCAACTACAATTTGACCTACACACCCAACATAGCATAAAAAAAAAAACATGAAAAATTAGGCCAACTTTACAGAAATAAAAAATACCTTAGTGCAGAATCCAAACGTGCCCATGCTCAAACTTTCTTACTACCCAGCCTACTCTATGCCTCCTCTTTCTTGACTAACCTACAGTCTTCCCTTATTCACAGACTCGAATCAACATACAATAAAGTTGCTATATTTGCTGTAAATCATCCCTACTCCTCCCACCACTGCCAGGCCCTACAGAAACTTCACTGGCTTGCACTCCCACATCAATTTACTCTCACACAACTCCAAACTGATCACTCCCATCTCAGTAACCCCACTACCGGCCCATCATGTTCCAAACTTCTGTCCGATTACACCCCCAATCTTCCTCTTCATAGTTCCAACCAACTCTTACTACTGACCTATAAATCCTGTAAAAATATAGGGAAAAACCTAGAACAAACTCCCATTACATATCAGAAGTATACCTCATGCCAACAACTTTAAAAAGACACTAAAAGATCACCTGCTTAACTCCAAGATCTGTCACTGCAATCACCCCACTTAACCTCCCATATACCTCTGTCTATTCACATTCTACAATCTCTACTTAGGAAGTGTCGTGGCACTACTAATTACTGTAAATATTAGAACATGCTAGCTTTTCAGCACTGCCATTAAACTCTTTGTATGTTTATATTTTAAGTACTCACACTTTTTCTTGTGTGACATCTATAATTTGTTCTGTATACTGGCATTTCAGTTTGTACTCTAATTTATCTGATGTATAATGTTTCTTTTACTTTTTATTGCTTTAGATGTTATTGGAGCTTTTCTCCTTGGGTCTCTACTGAAAATGTTTTTTGTAACTCAGCTGGACCAATCTGGTTAACAAATGTGAAACAAACAAATACATAAATAAATAAATAAATAAATAAATAAATAAATAAATAAATAAAAGCTGGGCAATGTCTTAAATTCCCCTAGTGATGTGAACATCCTCCAAGAGGGCCTTACCCGAATGAATGACTGGTGCCAGAAGCATGGTCTCAAACTGAATGCCAGGAAATGCATCATTATCCCCTTTGGGGAAAATGGCATCCTCACTAATGATGTACTAAGCATGCAATCAGTCATGAGGGACCTGGGCATCCAGGTTGATGGCAACCTGACTTTTGATTATCACATTGCCTCCATTGAATGGAAGGCTTTCTTCTACATGGCCCACCTCATAAGTAAGGGTAGAGACCATAGAGGTTCCTGAACAGGAAAATCCTGGGTCTCAAACACCTATCCTACACAGATAGCCTAAAAGTCCTATCCCTCTACTCATTCTTGTACAGACTGCTCAAAGGTGACCTGAGTCTGGTATATGAGGCCATCTCAGACCCAGCCTTGATACAGTTGCTGCATATCCGTAAGTCAAACTCCACTCATGCAACCCACACACAAGGCCTCAATCTGGTCAATGACATTAATAGAACTTGTTGGCAGGATAGATTTGTTTCCCAAAGACTCCCCCATCTGTGGAATAGACTCCCTCTCCATGTCAAGCAGAGTACCTCCCTAGCCCTCTTTAAGAGGAACCTAGATGACTGGATGGGAAACAGAAAATACACCCTTGGGATCCCACTTGTGTCCCTGCTAGACAGGGGAAACAGGTACTAACTTTGTGAGAACATGGGTGAAATTCTTGGCTAGGCTCATAAGAGCCTAGGGGCCAATAGCCTAGTATCATCCTATGAACCTGTGACCCTATCTGACCATGGGCATGAACATGTCTGTGCAACTCCTAGCAGAGCCAGTTCTCAGGGTCGAGGATGATGATGATGAAGAACTGTCACCTCTACCATGCATGGCTCACACCTGTCCAATATACCTGGGTGTAGAGCTAGCACAGAGCTTGGATGTGTTCCTGAAGACATTCACACACCAATTTCACCTGGAGTACCCATACAGATACACACACACATAACAGTTATATGGGTCAGTCATGAGGCTTAAAGCTAATTCTGTCTAACTGGCCATTTGATACTTTATCCAAATGTCTACCTGTTTTTCTTTCTTACTCACATGCAATCACTACCTGGCATCCTGCCCCCCCACTCAACACCCTGTGCAAATGATGATAACTGTACCATATCCTTGTTTTCTATATTTTGGATTCAGGGATACACAAGTCTTTTGTCTGATGCTTAGGTTGCATAGCTGACTTAGTCCTTAGTATATCAATTTTTGTGATGCTATTTTGCAAATTGTAATGCTTTCTTACGGGTTTTTTGTAATGTGTACATCCCTTTCAAACTCTTATACTGACAAAGCTGGACCAAGCCACAAATAAAAGTGGACAAAGGACCAACAATGGGAAGAGTTTTTAAACACTGTGGTCTTACAATCTTTAACAGTTGATGGAATAAGAGGTTCTGCATTACTATTTTTAGGTTTGTTCTGAGGGATATGAAGTCTGAAATTGAAATGTTTAATGATTTGCCATTACAAACATATGAAGCTAAACTGTGGACATTGGGTAAAAATCTGTACATTTTAGACATAAGGCCTATTAGTTGATAGAGGACACGTATTCACATAAGTCACTGCTGTCACATCTTGATGTAATTGGTATAAAAATCACCCACCTTATACTTACTTAGATTACCAAGTAACACTATGCAAAGATATGCCATTCATCTGTATTCTTAGACATTTATTTTTTTTATTCAAGGTTCAACACTTGCCTTGGAAATCCAGCAGTTGCAAACGTTTTAGTTCATAGCTGACTCTGTGTGATGCTAGCAGTACACTGCTGTTACATGGGTAAGTAAAGGTTGTGAGTGTTGCCTGGCATCAGTGTTACTGTACGTATGTGCAGAGGATGAAGGTTTTAGCACCTTAGGTGCTGAGCATGTGTGCTATCAGTTGCCTCTTGGCCAGTGCAAGGCCATATTGTGCATGTCTACATCTGCCTACAGCCACAGCAGCTGCTGGTTCCCCCTGTTCCCCCCCCTGACTCCTCAAAAGTGTGTGGCTGTGTTGACCTTGCCAGTGGTGGTGGGATGAGTGGCCCTTCCTCTCGCTGTTCCTGCTGGAACTGTTTTCTTGGAATAATGTTGTGGAGTATGGCAGAGACAGTGATTTCAGCACATGTAGGGGGATTGTACTGCAGGGCTCCCCCAGATGTATCTAGGCACAGGAATCACAACTTCAGCATTCCAAACACATGCTCTATACTATTTCTTGTTTGAGTGTATGTCACACTATATCATTCTTCAGTTAGTGTGTGTGCATTTTTGATGGGAGTCATCAGCCACTGTTCCAGTGCATAACCTGCATCCCCCAGTAAATGACCCTGTGGGATATCCTTCCTAGTAAACATTTCATACATTTCAGCATTGTGTCAGATATGTGAGTCATGGTAACTGCCAGGGTTGCCAGCACTCACACATTTAGGATGATTACCTTAGTGTTACACACAACCTGGCAGTTAATGGAGTGGTATCCCTTTCTATTTATGTACACCCTTCTCTGTTCCCCAGGTGGTGCTTTGATTTTTACACAAGTACAGTCTATGGCACCCAGGATTATAGTTATGGCTCTGTCCTTAGCTGTATGGGGAAAATATATGTACTCACTGGCATGTTGCAGCATAGCATTCAGAATTGATGAAGAATCTTGGATGGTGATGTGTGTGACATCCCCAGGATGTCCCATGTTGGTTTCTGGAAGGTTCCTGTAGCTAAAATTTTAGGTGGTATACATACCTTAGTCTACATTGGTGTTGGTTCTCCTCAGTTTGCCTGTGCTCTTGGTTGAGGACAATAGAGGTTGCTGAGTTCCTGTAGTGTCTCTCTATCCACCCTATAGTGCGCTATAATTTCCACTTCATGCAGATTATGAAAAGTTAAATGGGGTCTAAAAACCCTTCTCCTTCTTGGTGCATAGTCTATTAGCAGCAGCAGCATAGACATGGACCTACTGCACGTACAAATGAATAACAGCAACAGCAGCTCCTAAGTCTTCCAGTTTAGCCTAGTTTCCATGGCTGTATTACACTGGGTCTTGGAATTCACAGGGAAAACCAGCACTGAGCCTACACAGATGCTTTATAGCTTGTTGAATAGCTCCTCCCTCTTGGATTGGCTGATTAGCATACAATTCAGCTGCATATGTTGTAATTAGCATGCCTTGATGTATACCTTGCTTGTGTAGCTTGACATGGCATGTAGAGCCACTTACTGAATACAAAACTGTGCACTAATGTGCGCATGTTGCACCACAATGCACACACAGTTTTAGATGACCATGTAGGCTTTATTGAATCTGCACCTGGGCTTTGTTGACTTTCTTAAGTGTGTGGGTGGGCTGTAAAGCATATATCCCACCTTATGTATTTAATATTTAGAAGTACACTAAAGGAAAAAAACAAGTAAGTGAAAGTAAAATGATTTGATTTTTGCTCTTATTACTATTAGTATAAAAGATTTCATGGTAGAAATGTCATGTTATATTGTAAAGCAGTTTTGTATAGTGTGCATTCAGGTATTATTCAGAGATTGTTATATGTGTTAAAGATATTAAAGTAAACAAGTACTTTTTTAGTTGCAAGAAATATAGATTTTACAGCATAACAACAGAAGTAAGTCTGAACAAGTTTAAGTTACTGTAATCATGGCTGCTGGTGTGGGAGTGGGGTGTAAAAGTGTACTGACTATATTATATGTAGAACTAAGATAATAATTTCCATTTTATACCCTGGTGTGTGTCTAGTTTAATGTCCTTAACTTAAGCTGCAAATACATTTTTATAAGCAAATTGGCTTGAAAAATAAGACAAAATGATGAAAGTCATGAAAAGTGCTAATCTTTTTACATCTGCAAAAATACTAGCTTGTTTTTTTATTGGAAAATTTTCTCAGTAACAGACAAAAAGCATGCAGCTGAAGGCAGTTAGCCAGTGGAGTTTTGTACATTATATTTTGAGTGAAATTTAGAAAGACTCCTTCATGACTCTGCAAGTTGTTCGCTGTTTTTTTCATTGCTGACTATTTTTATATGGAAAATCTATTTGCAGGTGCAAGTAATTAATCTTGAGAGTTATGAGCATTCTTTGCTGAGGGGGAAATTAAAAATTTAAAGGTACAATGCAAAGAAGTTCATTAAAAATATAGTTTGAAATTATGGGAAGCGAATAAGAGATAGTAGCATCCCCAGCAGCCTTAATAGTTTAATGAATCTATTAAAACAGTGTATAATCTAGTTTCATTTAAAGATATCCAATCTAAGTTTTCTTGGGGCTAAAAGTGAATGCTTTCTGAAAGTATACAAGATGTTTTTGATATCTTGGAGGGGACTGAGTTAAAAAAGAACAGACAGCAATTGGTGTATGTGGGAACACAGGCTATATGTGATTTAGCATGGGTAACCTTAATTTTAGATAAGGTTATGCCTGTGGCCCCAGCAGTTGACTGGGGCAGTTGTCCCTTTCTCAAGGGTTAAATTTAATTTGTTAAAAATATACATTGTTTTGTGTTTTTGTTCTGGGTTTATAGGGGATGGGGGTGTTTTGAAAATGTATTTACATTTTTGTTAGAGGATTTTTATTAAAGCAAAAAGTCTTGAGAAAGGTACAAATGGAGATGGGAAAAAAACAACCGTATAAAAGATAGGCCTGACAAACATTAGTGTGTGCATGTAATTCAAAAGTTGAAAATGCACATTCAAAAAACTGTCAGGTATAATAAGTGGGAGCAATAGCTTTTTATCATAATGGATACTCTAGCCATAGTATCTTGGAATGTAAATGGCCTTACAGTTATAGACAAAAAGGAAAGACTGTTGAATTATATAAAGAAATGCAGAATACAAATAGCAATGCAGACACACTTGGAAAGAAAGGAGCATTTGAATTTGACAAAGAAAAGAGTTCAGGATTAATATTCAACAGAATATCAGGGAAAGGAAAAAGAAGAGTAATACTGATGATTGCTAGAGGTGCTCCAATAGTGATAAAAGATGGGAAAAAAAGACAATAGTGGTAAATTTCTGGTAGTAAAGGATTATGTCAAGGAAGAAGAATTATGCTGGCATATATTTATATTCCACCAGAAATTGCTGTTCTGGAGCTTAAGACATTTTTGAAAGAAATAATCAGCTGTCAGCAGGGAATATAGCTTAGAAGTAGGGAATTAAACTTTACTTGCAATAGTAAGGATGTATTTGGAGACCTAGAGGGGAAAATATAACAAAAAAAAAGGTAGCCTTCTGAAGAAATGCATGAAATATTTGGTAAGGAAGATATGAATTCAAGACTAGGGACTTGGACAGAATTTACATATTATTCACTAAGGTACATTAACTGGGCTATACTGGATAGGAATTATACTTCACAGAAACATGTACATTTAATTGAAATCTTCACCATACATTCAGTGATCATTTCAGACTGTGCACTGATAAAACTAAGATAAAAATGCAGAGTGATGAAGTAAAAATAAGACACACGCATTTTCCCACCTAACTGTAAAAAAGAAAGAATTAAGGAATAGGTAGTGGAAATTATTCAAGAGTTATTACGGGTGATAGAAATTCCTTCAAAAGGAATAACTAGTGAGTGGGATAAAATACAAAGAGAAAGAGATATAGTTAAGAAGTAATGGGAATTACTAAGAGGGGCTGACAAAGATTAAAATATTGCAGAATAATGGGAATCTCATGGAACAAGAAGAAGATCAACTAGAGAATGTTAAAGAGAAAACAAGAGCATATTTGTATAATATACATGAGTTTATAAAGTTTGCTGTTAAGCAACTATTTTTGATAACAACACCAGAACACACAAAAAAAAACCTTTTAGCACATCAAATTAGGCAACAGAAAACATAAAGGGTACAGAGGTGTTTTAGATATTTTGGAAATTTTATGAAAATTTGTATAAAGCAGAGGAATGTAGAAACCAAGAAAGAGCACAAACAGAAATATTTATAGAAGACATAATTATGCCAAAATTACAGGAAATGAGGCTCAGTTATTAATAATTAAGACAAGAGGAAATGAGATAAAACAGTGATGTATAATCAAATATTTTAAATCTGCAGGGATATCCCCATAAACAGATAGTACTCCTGTGAAAGTTTGGAATATAGGAGGGAAAAATGTGATAAAGATCTGGAAGATTTTGTTTAACAGCATTTTAAAAGGAGGCAAAGCACCAGCATCTTGGAAGAAAGCTATGAAGTTTGTATTACCCAAAAAGGATAAGGACCCATCATATCCAACCTCATATATACCCATTTCATTTTTAAACCATGATTATAAACTGTTTATGTCTATATTAGCTAAAATAATGGTAAAGGTGTTGTCAAAATTAATAGAAATGGATCAATATAGTTTTGTGGAGGTATGACAAACATTTGACAACACTGATAGAAGAGTGATGATCCAGAGGGAAGCAGAATGTAAGAAAATACCACTACTGTTGGTCGGTCTTGATGCAGAAAAAAGTATTTGACTGAGTAAACTGGGATTGTATGATTAGGGCAATGGAAGCATTTGCATTCCCTGATACGATATTAAGGGTAATACAATAATAAGGCTAATTAGGAGGATATATGAAGGATCTGAGGAAGAATCAAAGTGAGAGGGTTCCTATCTGATAAGTTGTGTTTGAACAGAAAAAGCAGGCAGGGGTGTTCCTTTTTCTTCTTTGTTATTTGCTTTATATTTAGGGCCACTGGCAAAGAAAATGAGGGACTCAGAAATTCAAGGATAAAATTGGTATGGTAATTGAGAAAAGTTGGCTTTATTTGCAGATGATATTATTTTATACTTGATAACTACAGAAAATGACATCTTGGTGTTGTAGAACATTTTGCAACAGTTTCAAGTCCTTTCAGGATATAAAATTAAGGAAGATACAGCAAAGGCTATAGCCGTAAATTATGTACCCACTAATGAGTTGGTTCAGCAATACCCATATCTACAGGGACATGATAAGATGAAGGATTTAAGAGTATGAATTAAAAAGGCTACTGTTATGACAACTAAGGATCTGTAGGAAGAGACTATAAAGGTGAGAACTGGAAGCTCTTCTTTATGGATTTGGAATGTAAGATAGAAACAGTAAAAATATTTTTAATCCCTTAGTTTTATATACAGGTTAGGCATGTTTTTTTATCAACCAACAGAAAAGTTGTGGACAATAATTAATAAAGAGTTGAACTAATTTATCTGGGAGGGAAAGAGGGCAAGAGTTAAGTGGCATAAGTTGATCCTCCCGATAGGACAAAGTGATTTAGGATCACCTGATTTGAAGTGATATTTTAAAGCTACACAGTTAAAGCTCATATGCATAATGGAAGCAGAAAGTTATAATTCAAAGTGGAAAGGGGTGGTGATGAAATGGGTGGAGTTCAAGAAATAAGGAGAGAGTGGGATTTTGGATGCAGATCCTTAAGGAGAATAATAATGACTATACAGAATATTATATTCATAAAGGTGCAGAAAATATTCTAAGAACTAAGCTAACACATGATTGTTGGAAGGAGAGTTTGCCAATAGGGATTACTGTAAGTAGGGGTACAGAAAATATGCAAGAGAATTTACTGGAGAAAACTGGCAAAACAATCAATGTATTGGGAGCAAATAACTAGACAGGGGAAAGGTAACAGAATGGGATGAGGCCAAGATGAAGTTTGGACTACAGGTTAGAAATTGCCTTCCCAATCAGGGATTGATATCAGAGCATAGGCAAAGAGAAAGGGATAGGGAAGTCCTAAGTGAAAGACCTGCTCTGACAGAGTTTCTGGTTGAGTCTAGAATATCAGCTGTTATTAAAAAGGGGATAATTAAAAGATCATACAAAATATTGCATGATAACTATAAGAATAAATCAGAGGAGACTGGAAAGTATTGGGAATAGAGACTGGAAAATCATTTTACATGGGAACAATGGGAGAACATATGTATGGCTCCCAAGTATGGAACACATTCCAAGGTTTAGGATTTTTGCATGGAAGTATTTGCAAAGGTATATTTATACCACAGACTTCAAATAATTTTTCCTCATTTAGATAGAAAATGTTGGAGGTCTGATGGGGAAGAAAGCGATAACTGGGAACATGTTTTTTGGAGTATAATGGGTTGGCAGATTTAAAACATTCCCTAAGGAGTACTTTGTCAGAAATACTGGGGGAGAAAATGGCTGTAACTAAGTAAACGATTCTTTTGAGCTGAAACACGGTATCTAAACTGCCTAGAAGTCATAACACCTTAGTAAGTTTAATTCTACTGGATGCCAAAAAAAGCAATTACTAGAAAATGGAAATCAAAATCTAAACCAACTGTATCCAAAATATTGAATATTGTAAAAGAGATAAAAGAACTGGAGCAGGGACCTTTAAAAATGGGAGGAGCAAATTATATAGAAATAAATGGAATTTGTGGGATGTATATATGCAGAATAATGTTCAGGAAGAGGCATGAGGTTTACGCAAGACAATAATTGAGCGATTAATGTAATGTTGAACCAAAATACACCCATTATAGAGAAAGAGAATGTGTAACATATAATGTGTGTAAATGGAAGATGCTAATATGGTTTGTTTTCTTTTCAATTAATGTATGTTTGCCGATGTCTTAAGCGATATCTTAATAAAGGTGTTTTAAAATGGAATATATTGCCATAATCCATACTTTTCACTTTAATTGCAATCAGATATTAGATGTGTAATACAGGTAGCTGTTTTGGGGTGTAAAGGTAAAGAGGCATACTTTATAGTAGTTACTGTTTGGTGGATATCAGAACTACTGGTAGCATTCATTGATGTCAACTTGGAGGAGGGAAGGACAAATGATGAAGGACAAAAACAGCTTACATGAAGTAGGTGGAACAGGTTACCAGGGAATGTTGGGGAAGATAATTGTATGACAGAAGGGAAAAGAAAGGCACTAATTGAGGTTGTGTTAGGAAGTATTATGTGTGTCTAGTTTTATACTGTTAGAATAAGATTTTAAGCTTTTATATTAGTGTATTTGATCATTTCAAGTTCCATTTAGAGAGTATGTGTGTTTTAGAGTGTTTGACCACTGAAGAAGGGATAGTGCAGTACTTGTAAAAAGAAGGCCCTGATGACCCATAATGACAATCACATTAGGGATACTAAAGGAATTTCCATTTTTAGCCAAAAGAAATTTTTAAGTTTTTACTTTCTCCTAGGGGGTATTAGGTAATATTTGGGTAGGCTGGCAGAAAAATGTACATGGAAGACAAAAAAGGGGTAGATAAAAGCAGGACATTAATCATAACAATCATATTCAAACTGATTACCCAGGGGAGACATAAGTCCATGTTAGCAAATTGTCCCTTGGAAAACTATAAGGCAGCCCATGAAGTGAATTTTACTGATGAAGAGTAGGTGCCCAATGCTGCTGTGAATTTGGTATAATTGAGGGAAGACTTTGTAATTGGCATGGTAGCCCAGTGATGTCATGAGGGGCATAGCTCATTTGCTCTTAATACTTCTCATCCAGTGCCAACTAATTTATGTTTACAGATTGCAAGATGTGCTTGTCAAACATACATATATACAAACATACATACATGTTGAGCATGTATATTTGGTGACAGTGTCCACACACAGAGCACTGGTTTTCTGTATGCAGTTCTCTCTTATATATTAAGTGTTTACTGCTGTTTAAGCAAGCTGCTGGGACTAACAAAACAATGAACACATTAGTAACAGGTTGTGGTGAGCTTGCCTGGTGTGTGAGTAGATACATTTGCTGAATATTATGTAGGTAGATGAGGCATGAGTGATTGAAATTGTGCTGTGCATGGGAGTTTGTTAGTGTCTGCAAGAGATTGAAAGCATATGTGTGTGCTGGCTGAGTTTTGAGTGACAGATCAAACATTTTCAGCAAGGCTCTGAATTTCTTTGCTCAAAAATCAGACAAAAAGACAAAAATTGTGAAGGACAAAAATTTCTTTGCTTAAGAAACAGGGAAAAAGCAAAAAAAATAAACAGAGATAAAGGCCCCAAAATAGGATTGAATTTTAAGTATTACTCTAATTCAATTAGAATATTAATAGAACAACAGATTTTGTATCAATGTGCATTTTCTGAAAAATAACTATAGAAATCAAATGTCTGGCATTATGGAGTGACTGTAATCCTGAGTGATTGACTAGAAAATCAAAATATTTATGAGGGACAGGGCAAAAATGTGAACCAAAATCATGAATAGTTGAGATCTGTGGTTAAGAGAGTGATTAGAAGTGTGGTATGTGGTGAATGATCTGAAGTTTGCAATGTCTGAGTGTGTAAACTTAGGGGGTGTGGTGTGTATTGTGTATGTTGGATTGAGTAATCAACTTTGTACAGCTTATGACTGCAGTCCGTGTTCAGGCGGGGGGTTGTTGAGCATTTGTATTAGACTATTATATCATTTAAGGCTTGTATTCTATTACAGTGTACTAGTTGTGTTTGTTAGGGGTTGCATGAAAGGTGCTGTATGAGACAGGTGAGTGTGTGCCACTGTGTCCTAAGCAGCACGTGCCTCATAACATATCCTTTCTTTGAGATGGTTTTATTGGTTTTGGAAGGAGTACAGGGGGCTTGCAACCCAAGCAAAAACTGTATTTTGTGTGTTTTATGTTTGTTTAAATGTGTGGATATTGAACAGTGTGTGGACTGGATGTGCCTTTACTTCATTTGGCGTGATTACAGGCAATTCAATTAATGTGTTCTGCATTTTTTAAGAAAATGTATAGTAATTTAACATATTTACTATATATATATATATATATATATATATATATATATATATATATATATAAAATATATGTATATATATATATACATATACACACACAGAAAAAAATAAATGAAACTTCACATATTGTTATACAATGATAGGAATACATTGAATCCTCAAGGTAATATTGATCTCTTCTCAATATGAATTTATTTTTCACAATCCATAAATATATGTGTCTAGTCAGCTTTTATATATTTACTACATCTCCAATAATCTGAAGAAGTAATTTTACTAAACTTAGAAATTTTATATGGAGTAACAAACATGCTATGTATATATATTTCCAAATAAAAACTTTCCAGTATAAACTTGAAGATGTTTGACTAACTGATTTAAGTATCAAAGCTTTTCTTACCATCTGTAGAGTCACTCAATCCACCACTATCAAAAAAGTTTCAGAATTTTGTATCAAAATTATATTATTATTATTATTATTAACGTATATAGTGTGGACAAGCTTTCTCTGTATGTCAATCGATCTTCAATAACAGCATGCATATGTTCATATAAAGGGGGAATAATGTTCTGTTCCTCTTCAAACATGTTTTCCACAAATTATTTTAATTTCTTACTGATGGATAATATTAACTGGTTAGAAGATTCATACAACTTGCATTATTTCATTAAAAATTCCAGGGACTGAGCTTTTTCTTTTTCAAAACAGCCAGACCATAATATTAATCCCTTCCTTATTAGTAAATTAATTTTAACATTGTTCTGAGTTTCCTTAAATCTAGAGGAATGTGCAACAGGAAAACACAAACATTTCCATGTTGCTCTTAATGTAGTTTTAAAAACATATTTCTTAACTGTTTTAAGAATTGATTTCATATATGCAGAGTCTAAAGATTTAAATTAATTTCCTTTTAAGGTAAATTTTGTTAGCCAGATGAAAGGATTATTACATATTTCTAATTTATTATCTTTAATAAACTAGAGCGAATACAACCACGCAGATCACCACACTGTATAACATATACCAAAAAGCTTTAATATACAACTTAAAAACAAATAAAACAGTAAAAATGCTAATAAATTACTAGTTAACTGGAAAATCAAATAAGCGCTTTCAGGAAATATCCCTTCATCAGATCTGTCCATTCAAAGGCAACCTTTTCAATAAAACGAAGTAATCAACCAATACAAAATTAAAATACGGGCCTACGCCCCTTCAAAATTGGCTTAATCAGAATGACTTAATTCAAACCAGGAGATTTGTCAGCCTGTAGATCAGCTATCCAATAGGATTCAATCACTTTTGTCCTATTTAACAAGTCTCCGCCTCTCTTGTCTTCTTTCAGAATCTGCAATACCATAAACAAAAAACTATGACCTTTATATTTCTTAACATGGGCTAAAGCATTATGCTGAGACAATAATCTTATGTCACTCATATGTTGTAAAATTCGATCCTTGAGTGATCTGTTTGTTTTTCCCACATAAAAGAATAAACATTTTTTACACTTTGCAAGGTGCACAATGTTTCTAGTGAGGCAGTCAGCATGCAAATTAGGACTATATATCTTGTGTGTGATTGAGTGCTTAAAAAGTTTTGCAATGCTATTTTTTTTTATTTTTATTATTTATTTAATGAAGCAGCTTTTCAGGCAAAACAATAAAGCCCTGAGCAGGGCGAGCTTAAAAAATTGTGACAAAAACCCACGGATGGCTCAGCACACTTCAGTTCACTTTATTCCACAGAAACACAGCACATGTGTCCATGGGTTTTTTTCACAATTTTCTAAGCTTGCCCTGCTCAGGGCTTTATTGTTTTGCCTGAAAAGCTGCTTCGTTTTGTGGATTAGAAGTTTTATTTGGAAGCTACTGTGAATTTTGTTTTTTCATTATTTATTTAACATTTGTTAACCAGATTAGTCTGACTGGGCAGGAAAGCCCTTTTTCAGCAGACACCCAAATAGAAAACCACCAGACATAAAAAAGTTTAAACATTACAAAATAGACATAAGCAGAACAAAAACATAATATCAATATAGAGCATAATTATATGTAAAAACAAGGTAGATTCATGCAATACTGACTGAAACAGACTGCTAGTCAGAAGTCTTGAGATTGTTACATTTAAACAGAGCTTAAGACCATAATTAATCACTAGGCAGTTTAAAAAACAATTTAAAATATGACATGTAATTAATTTCTACATTTTGATAACATTTATCTGCTGGGAGAAAGACTGAAAGATGGGAACCATGACAGAGAAATAGAGAAGGAGAGAAAGGTTAAGGAGAAGATGTGTCACGTTGAAGTAGAGCAAGGGCAAGACCATGTTTTGTGGATAAAATATTTTAGCATTTCTTTTTAAATGAAAACTCTTAGTGGCAGTTCTTAGATCTGGTGGTAATTTATTCCAAGAGTTGGCAACTGAATGATTATACAGAAGTTTACCTGTTTGTTTCTGGGGCTTGTACACTTTCAGGAGATGTTGTTTGGCACTATGGAGGCAGCATTTGGGAGCATAGGGAGAGATTAGGGCAGTGGGATGGATTAATAAGAGTCGAGTGAGTGAGGCAAAGCTGTGGCAGTAGGAGCTGGTTGTGGACTTCAGGCCATAGAAGATTCTGTATGGCAGTGCAGTGGTGGGATCGATAGGGAAGGTTTGCAGCAAATCTTACAATTTTATTGTAGGTAGATTTGAGTTTAGTCATAAGGTTGGAATTGTAGGTTATTGAGTATTGGTGCAGCATAGAAGATGGTAGGCAATAGGAAACTTTGAGCTAGGGAACATCTATTGTCTTTAGTAAGGTGTTTTTTATTCCTGTATAATAGGCCGTTTTTTTGTTGTGTTTTTTTAATGGTTTGTAGAATATGGATATCAAACTTAGGCTGGTCGTCAATAATAACACTAAGGAATTTAGTATGAGTTTTGACTGAGATGGTAGTATTATTGAGAGATGTGACTGAGAAGGAGTTTTTACAATATTCTAGAGATTTAGGGAGGAAGATAAAAAATTTTTTTGGGGGGTTGAATAAGATTTCATTGCTGTTTAGCCATTTTTCAACAGAAAGAAGAGAATCTTGGGTGAGGGAGAGAAAGTGAAGGAGATTATCAGAGCAAGATATAATAGTAGAATCATCAGCATACTGGATAAGGGAGGAGTGACGGCAAGTTGTGTAGAGATTGTTTGTAAAGATGTTAAAGAGGAAGGGTCCTAGTATTGATCCTTGGGGTACACCAGTCTGAACAGGCAGGAAAGGAGAGGTAGCAGATAGCCATCTGATAGACTGGAATCTGTCTGAGAAGTAGCTCATTAAACAGAGAATAGTGGATTGTGAAAGATTAAGATTTGTTTAGTCTTGATAGGAGCAGGGAGTGAGAGACAGTGTCAAAGGTTTTAGATAAATCGAGGAAGAGACCAGAAATTAGTTTGTTTTCATCATGAGCCTTGGCAATGGTCTGAGTGAAAGTAATGAAAGCAGTGGCAGTGCTATGATGGGGATGAAATCCATGTTGTGTACGTTTAAGAAGGTTTTCTTGTAAAAGGTATTCAAGGATTTGTTTATGTATGCATTTTTTACATTAATTTGGAGAGGGGAGAGAATAGCAATGAGGTGATAGTTTGAGGGGTCTGTAGAGCTACCTCCTTTGTGAAGGGGAATAGCACAGAGATTTTTCCATATTTTGGGTACAGTATTTTCAAAGATGGATTGATTTATAAGTATGGATATTGGGTAGGCAATGACATTAGCAGCACTTTTGAGAAATTGAGGTGGCAAGTTGTCTATAGATGTAGAGCATGGCTTAAGTTTATTGAGAAGAGATATTATATAAGCTGTGGGGTAGGTTTCAGAGAGAAGATAGAAGCAGGGTAGGTGGGAGTGAGGTTGATAGCAGAAAGATTTGCAGTTTTATTTCTAGTGAGATTTTTGATAGAGTTGATGAAGAAGGTGTTTAGAAAAGTAGCCGTATCCAGGTCAGAGCTATTTGGACAGGGACTAGGTATGGTAGGCTTACCTGGATATAGGAGCTTATTGATATTGTTCCAAAATATTTTGTGATTAGTGTGAGTTATTTAGTTGTTAGCAGTTAGCAGATTTGTGGATGATGTGTTTCTGTGATGGAGAGGCACACTAGATGATCTAAATGCTTTTGTAAGTTACTTGGAAAATAGTACATCTTTTTTTAAGATTCACTGTTCATGCATTGAATAAGGAGATTTAATTTCTTGATGTTAAACTGTTTAAAATGGATGATGGCACATTAAGGACTTCAGTTTATAGAAAATATTGTTGGAAGAATAATTTATTAGTCCATGATAGTGTTAAAGGACAAATTTGCAGAACCTCCAGGTCATGTACTGAAGAGAATATGTTTTTGAAAGAAACTGAACATTCAACCTATTGGTTACATTCTCGTGGTTATAGACAGCGCGAGACACAAGGTGCACTGGCTGATAGTTAATATTCTAAGAAGAACTTGAGGGAAACATTGGTACAACAAAGTAAACTGTGAAGAGAAGCAAATAAATATATCTGACAGAAGGACAAGTGAACATAATCATATGAAAGTTATACTGAAATATAGTAGTGATATTAATGGGGTATGTAATATTATCAAAGATAACTGGAAGAGTCTTTTAACTGATGTAAATATTAAAGGAATTGTAGGTGATGCTCCCTAATTCATTTTTAAAAATAATATGAACTTGAAAAAAATGGTGTGATATTTGATGTAAGAATATTACAGAAATTTGAAATATCCAAAAACAAATGAAACAGAGTCCAAACTGGCTGTAATATTTTATTATAAAATGTAAGTGCTTTCAAGTTAAAAACCCTTCATCAGACAAACTACCTGGAGAAAACTACAGATATTCTTAGGTTCTCAGTAGAGCATAGCAATAAGACCATTGCCTTTTTAGACGTCACATTAAATAAAAATGTAACTGGTAAGATAAACTCCACCTTGCATAGGAAATCGTGCTGGAGAAATCATTATTTGAATGCACATAGCATGCATCCTAGGCATACTTTTCATAATATTATGCAAGGGCAAGGATACAGAGTTTCTCAGCTGTGCACAGACAATAATGAGTTTCATAAAGAAATAGATGTGTTAAATGAACATCTTAAGGAAAAGGGTTATTCAAAGGAAAATTTAGAAAAAAACTAAGAACAGTATAATATCCAACAGGGAAGCCAGGGCTAGACCATGGTTTTCTGATAATAAAGAACAGCAGGGAGATAAGTTGAAGCCATCTAATAAGTATGACAACAAACCCAAGGTAATGCTACATTATAATAACAATGTGTATGGGATATGTGATATTATTAAGCAAAACTGGACGATACTAAGAAGTGACAATCACTTGAAGGATATTTTAGATGAGAAACCTAGATTTACATTCAAGCCAAACAGTAATATAAAAGATATGTTATGCATAGAACCTGGTTTGAAAAATAAGAAGGCTAACAGTGTTTCCTCTGCACACATGAGAACAGGGACTTTTCCCTGTAGGCATTGTAAAGCATATTCAAATGTGAATGGGTTAAATAATTTTATACATCCTGTTACAAACAAAAAATACACATTTGCGTTTTATGCAGATTGCCATACAGAGAATGTGGTTTACTTGGCATGCTGCAAGTCATGTCTGAGTTTTTATGTTGCAAAAACCAATTATAAGCTAAAAACAAGACTATTGCACCATTTGTCATCTATTAGACAGAAGGATAAACATAATGCATTGTACCAGCATGTTTCTAGCTTTCCAGATCATACTTTTGTTTTTATGGTTCTGCATGTTGCACAGATGAAAAAAGAGGGGGGGAGACATTGTCAATGATACAGAGTATGCAGAGTTAAGATGGATCATACAGTTGGCTACTGACAACCCACCTAGGTTAAATAGTTCTGTACCTTTAAAACCAGCCTTAAAGAAAGGGCGGGTCAAGTATAGAAAGTAATTGGTTGCTTTTAGAAATGTTTTAATATTTAAAGACTGTCATGGTTATGTGTAGCTTGTCTGATGAAAGTTTTTTTTAACCTGAAAGCGCTTACATTTTATAATAAAATATTACAGCCAGTTTGGACTCTGTTTCATTTGTTTTTGGATATTTCAAATTTATGTAATATTCTTAACACATCAAATATCAAAATATTTGCAAAAGTTAGCTTATTACACTACTTTATAAAAATAAGCATATTACTAAGGACAGAGAATATCTTACTATTTCTATGGATTAAAAAAAAAGAATTACAGTCTATATTGTATTCAAAAGTTACAAAGTGTTGAATTTAAATCCAATTCTCTTTTTCCAGATTCAAACATACTGAAAAATCTGCTTTAGTTTCCATCAAAATGAATGTATTATTTAAACAATAAAACACTCCCATTGCAAATTTGACTTATGAAATGAGTTATTTCAGGTAGTCTTAATGAAGCTAATAACATTCAACATGTAAAAAGCTTCAAAGTTCAAATGACCAGACTTCAAACTTCAGCTTTTGTATTATTTTGAAATGCTTTATATGATTTTCTATGTAAAATATATGAGATCTTGTATATTCACATTTCTTTCCCACTAGTATTCAATCTTATTATATATATATATATATATATATATATATATATATATATATATATATATATATATGGGTTCCTATCAGATAATCGAACTTCTGCAAGTTTGAACCTCATATGGTCGAGACCATCAGTTTGAATTTGCAGAAGTTTGAGCGTTTCAATGGAAATCTCCATAAGGGGAGGTTTCCATTTTGTTCAATGTGGTGTGATCTCGGAGTTGGTATATTTAAGTAGCTGGGGGTGTGGGGGTGTAGGGGGCTTGCCCCCCTGCTTACAACAGTTTATTTTGTTTTCTTTTCTTTTTTTGTTTTTTATCCATAGTCTAAGTTTTTTAACTTCGAACAGGAAGGTCTGAACATTCCTTGTTCGAAGTTATTAAACTTTGACTATGTGATATAGACTATATATATATATATATATATATATATATATATATATATATATATATATATATATACACACACACACATATATATTGCATTTCTAAAATCTCCCATCAAAGAGTGATTTAACCATCAGTTCTCTGTTAAATATTGTAGCATGTGTGCATATTTCTTAATTTACTGATACTGAACTTTTATTAATCTTACATAGCAGATATTGCATTCCTTGTGTATATGCATATTCATAAGATGTTTACTCTTATTAATCCTAATATTACAAGTAATTTTGATTATATATAAAATAATTCCTGCTTATTTAGTTTGAATAAGTGTGTTTAGCCAATGTGAACTGTCATTCTGATCTAAGCTTTACATGCTGACATCAGTATCTGGCTACAGCATGTGAAAATGACAAAGCATACAGCAGCTGCTAATTTCATCTGTAAGTTTCTCATTCTTCTTAATTCTTTTAAGCTGTTCTTATCAGTAACAAACTTCTAACTTCACTTCATTCAATTAATATGTACAGTTAATATGTATAGTTAAAGTTAACAACACTGCAGCATAAGCTAACGTGTAAAATGTTATCAAATTATATGTTATATTACTATGCATCATATATATATATATATATATATATATATATATATATATATATATATATATATTATATCATCATAACGTCTGTCTTACCAATTCTCCATTTCTAAGAAAAGAGGTGTTATATTGAGTAGATTTCTTACATATATACTTCAGGAAAAAAATGGAAAGTTCTTTTTATTCTTTCACAGACATCAATGATAAAGTTTGACCTAGATTTTCTTCAGCAGAGCTCAAGGCAGGAAAATTGTATATTCTGAAGAGATGGAACATTCTGTTGTTTTTAAGCTTTCTCAATGTGTCTGTTGTTTCATATATGACCTGTGAAAGGAATGTGTTACACAGGAACAAGGAAAACAAAATCACAAGCACTTTAACACTTTCAATTAGCATATTTCTTAGATCTGACATTCCGTTAACTCAGCAATGCACATACTAAGGGATGTTGAATAAATAAAATGAAATTCTTAACTTATATCATTTTAAAGTTACTAACTTTATTGCGTATAATATAATGACATTTTCTTACTGAAAGTATTTGTTTAACATTTACAAACATGTTTATAGGTTTAGTTAAATAATATGTACTAAGTATTTCACTGTAAATAAAGTAAAACAGTAAAACTAACCCTTTGTATTCCTCATCATGAAAAAACTTTTTAACTTAAAATATAAATACATACTTACATATGTTTTGAGGCTTAAAGTCCGGTACAAACCTTTTACTTAAAAGGCAAATCTATTGTTTCAGAAAATAATAGCCCAGCAATCAGTGAATAAGAGTAATTTGTTTTTAGGCTTTTTAGTTTTAGAAGCAGTTTTCCAAGAATTTAGCTCACTCTGTCTCTTCAGAGATATACTGTTCCACTCTATTCCTTCAGTAGTAAGGATTTTCTTGTGGTTAACAAAAGCGGATGCCTCCTCCAGTATGTTAAATATTTTGTTTTCTTCACAAATGAATAGTTTGATCTTTGCAGGAAACAACAAAATGGCTTTAATAGTGTGCTTTTTGAAGTTCCTTGATCAGTGATAAACAGGATTTTCTTTTACTCATTACTTTGCCAGAATAATCATTGTCAAATCTGACTACATGTTCACCTATTTTAATAGATTGGCTGGACCATGCTACTTTTAATATTTGATCTTTTTCTAGACCTGAACTTAACTATAAGTGAGCTTGGTGGTGAGTTTTCCTTCTTAGAAGGTGCTCTCAGGGGTCTATGTGCTCTTTCGATTCCAAAAGGTAAAGTTTCAGGTATATTTAATGTTATATGAAGCCAGGTAGTTAAAAAGTTTATTATATTGTCTCCCTCATACTTTTCAGGTATACCATAAATTCTAATGCTATTTTATCTCATTCTGTTTTCTAAACAATTGAGTTTTTCTATCAGCCAGTTATTTTGTTTTAAAAGAATTTCAGTCTGAGATTCACCTTGAGTTATTCTGCTTTTAAGATCATTTAATGTCTCCTCCATACTGCTGATTTGTGCCTTTTGTTGTTTCATTCTCTTTCTGGTCACTTTTTTTTAAACATTCTAGTTTTGTAAGCAGTTTAAAACAACAAACCGGAACCAAAAGCTTCAGGAGAAAACTTTTATTCAAAATCAAACGCTTTTGTCGCATAAAGTAAGTAATGAAACTTCATCAGATTTAAAATCCTTTAAACAATCAAATATTAAAATAACAAAATCTAGTCACACGACTTCCTAAACTATCACCCAAATGAACAATTCTTATTCCAATACTTAAAACACTTAGTTTTAAAAACATGAAAAAATACATAATCAAAAACATAAATGTAAAAATATTTATATATAAATTGACTGTCTTCTGAAATTGAGATCAAGAAATAGATGAAAGATTAGCCCTCATTACTTGTTGCTGGTTGGGTTGGACTTGGAGCTCTTCTGTTCTTATTGGCGAGTCTTCAAACTTATCTGCATATGAAGTGAGCTTGGGTTAATTTGGGATGTCTTCAATATTATGTTTATTTAAGTTTTTAATATATATATATATCTATATATATATATATATATATATATATATATATATATATATATATAAAATAATTGCATTTTTACATTAATGTTTTTGATTATGTATTTTTTATGTTTTTAAAACTGCTTTAAGTTTTGAAATAAGAATTGTTCATTTGGGTGATAGTTTAGGAAGTCATGTGACTAGATTTCTTTATTTAAATATTTGCTTGTTTGAAGGATTTTAAATCTGATGAAGTCTCGTTACTTACTTTGTGAGACAAAATCACTTGTTTTTTGAATAAAAGTTTTCTCCTGAAACTTTTGGTTTGTTGTTTTAATTTTGAGTTTGTGTTTCTTCGGATTTTGTATGCAGTTCGTCTATTTTAAGTAATATATCCTGTACACTAGACAATATTGATTGAATGTCTTTTTTAGCACAAGAATCCTAGGTACCATTTCTTGACTGACTCATGTTGAAGTGTCTTCTCTCTTAACCAAATAGCTGGCATTCTGACAGAAAAACTATTCCTTTTGAAGAACTTAAAGCTATAAATGTTTTATTTATTAATGAATAAAATTAGCTTTCAAGTATCTTCAAATTTTAATTTTTGATTATATTTTCTGTCAAGAGAAAAGTTTCCAGTCACAGAGCTTTCACCAGTTTCTGCCCTCAGTTTGCTACCTTGGCCACACCTCCCCCCCCCTTTTTCCCCCCCCAAGTTTTCATATAAAGGACCAAATCCAATAATTTAAGTTAGAGATGGAGGCATCCTCCCTTCTAGGGTTGCCACTTGCCACCTTTTTAAGTGTACAAAGAGGGACATGTTTTGTGGAAATGTGGGATTTTGCAGGACAAACCATTCTTGGAGACAATGCTATTTTCGTGTATCATTTCGGTTGTTTATGCCCTTTCATACAGTATGTTGGTGTTTCTGATAAACAGTTATTGTTTTACACAACTGTTGAAGAAAATTTAGGAAATATGTTTTGTCCCCAAATATCAGGACATTTGCCATTTTCAGTTTTTTCGCAGGCCACAGCTGCCCAAAGAGGAACTGTCCTGCGCAACGAGGATTCCCAGCGAGTACAGCTGAAGGATTTCCTCAATGCACAGTTTTCTTTCTTTCTTTTTTTCCCTTCTCCTGTAACCAAGCTGAGTGATAAGTGTAAAGGTTTTTCTTAAAAGTCTAGACAACCACTGTTAAATACAAAGCTTCACGAAATACTGTCTCTACAAATGCTGCATTTCATACAACAGATGAAAAAGAATCTTCAGGTAGATCCAATCCAGACTTCAGACATTTAATGTGTCTTTAATAAATATATTGTAAATAAACTTGCGAACTTGATAGATTTCATAGCGGAGAATCGTTAAGTCTAAATCGTAGCTAATTCTTAACTCCAGAATCAGGGTCAAATATTATTAACTCGAAAAAAATAGAATATTAATGAACACGCATTTTCTGAAATAAAAGACATACACAACTCTTAACTCCAGGAATTATTTCTTAACTGCAACCAACCACATTTTCTCCCAAAATTGACAGTTTTAGAAGGGAATGAGCTAATTTTGATTTTGAGCCAAAATTCAGAGACAGTTGAGATACCTATGGTCAAAATCACTGCATAATGACACTACAATCCGTTTTCGATTTAACATCATTTGTATATTTTTTTAGAAAGTAAGTAGTAACGGCAGGTTGACGAATCACGACAATCCAGTAAATCGGTTTTGCAATGCATTTGATACACCAATTAACTTGTATTGTTAAACGTTTCCAAAACTACAATAACCGTGAATATTCTTAAGGATATGACTGCAACACACTCCTGATCCCGGTAAATTAATGAATGGTATACGCCCGCCCCTCCCAAAACTAATGAATGTGGCCGTGCGCGTCCCAGCTTTTTACTGTCAGCGCCGCTATTCACCTAGTGCTGTGCTGCTCGTGCTCACTCTTCTTCCAGTCTCCGTGTGTGTTTTTTTTTTCTCTCTCTACACTTCAGGATTCCCAGCGTGCTTCACACTCCACCGCAACCACCGAGCGACCACCACACACATCATGGTAAGGGAAGAAATATCCTTTCAACTAGATGCGTAAGCTTAATTTGGCAAACGCTCGTAATTTCATTGTTTCGTGCTTAAAATGTTGTTGAGGAGGCACGCCAGGTAGTTTAGATGGCTGCCTTGTAGCTAGGGGAGAAGCAGACCCGATATAGCTGTACTGCCGGCCGGTGAGTCGGGCCCCGAAGCCCTTGGCGGCCATTTTAGCCTAATTTTAGCTCCAGCCTAAGGCTTTGGTTTGCACTTAATACTGTTTTTATAGTAAAACGATTATATTAGTTTTAAGTTGTCCTTCTGTGTTTTAGGAAGGTAAGGAAGCAGGTTGTTTTGTGCTAGTCTGACCAACTGGTATAACGGATTTCTTTTTGTTTATTATAGACACTTGGCGGGGCCGGGAATATGTCAGAATAAAAATACCTATGTAGTTTTTCGGCAAATTGATTTTATTCGGCTTGGAAAGCGAGTCTTATTTGTCTAATTAGTGATGTAAATCTTTTATGATATGAACAAATTTCATGAATGGCTGGTAATGGAGCATCCCTTGGCTTGCCGAGCAATGACAGGTGAAACTGCTTTGTGTTATGATTTTGGTATTTGAGGTGTGATCTGCATACGCAGTGCTACGAACCCCATTCAAATTCGTAAAAAAATGCATAGATGCTAGAAAGGCTTTGGAACGATCTGTAGCTTTTTCTTTGGCAGGGTGTATTAACGTTTTGTCTTGATGGTGTTGTGCGTTTAGGTTGTATCCTTTTAAGGTCTGCAGTTGTGCATGGTAGGGATGGGTAGGCAGCATGACTGTAAGTAAAACCGCTGCAGACTTTTGGTGTGAGCTGGATGTAGCAAATGGTATGTGGATAGTGCTGTAAGCACTACATTTAAATATGGAAGCCCGCTGGACCCCCCCCCCTTTCTAACGTGGTACAGGCGCCCGATGTCTTAAGACTATGGACGCTGAGCAGGTTGGGCTTTGTGGTTTAAAACCACATCCTTTTTGCTCATTACAGTGGCGTAGTGGTTACACTTATTTTTGTAGTATGTTCTACAGTGCTTAACGTTTTGTGGCTTAAGTAGTTTCTCTGCTATCCTTTCGCTCCTAACGGAGTGGCTCTGTTGCCGAGTTTTTATTCGATCGCTGTAGTAAAAGACCTGACATCCCATTAGGGCTCGCTGTGAAATGGTGTATTTTTAATGCTCTGTCTTTCATCTGTCCCCGATTTTGAGACAAAGTTGTACTGATCCTTTTAAAAAAGCTGAGAACTTGATAAGAGTAAACTGGATGCATTAGAATTGGAGAGTGGTAGTAGCCCCCCCCCCCCTTAATTTGAATGGTAGATGAGGAATGGGTGGATATTGCAAGCAATTTACCGTTGTACAGTAGTGATAAACTGAGAATCGGTGATGAACTTTAAGAATGGGTCCACATGCCCCACCTTGTGGTTTGGGTTCATACAGACTACCTCAGACTTTTTGGTATGTTCTCATAAAATTTGCAGTTTTCTGGACTTTTGTGGCAAATCAGTAATGACTAAAATCTCTAAATGAGACATTTAGAAAATGCATTGAGAATTCCTTCTAGCAACTTTCTAAGTTGGGGGCAGTATTTAAAATGTGTCCCTATTTGGGGGGGGGGCTTTGTCCCCCAATTGGTTTGGCTTTTTGGGCTAAGAGGTTGAGGCATGGCTAGGTTGACCAAATGGCCCAGAGTGGCAAGCTTGCTTTTTTTTTTCTCTGCAATTTGCTTTTAGCACCATGAATTTTAACACTGCCCACCCTGTTAATGCTGCAATTCAGCTTTTTGGGGCTGTTAATATTTGTCCGATTATTAATGGCCATTTGACTATATGCTTGATAGTTTTCCTAGCAGTCTTTGAAAAGAATATGGCAAATTGGAATGAGGTGGGGTTTTTAACTTTTTAAAAAGAAAAAAGCAATTGAGTTGTGAATTTTTATTTTTGTTGTAGGCCTCTGGTGTAACAGTTCATGATAATGTCATCAAGGTTTTCAATGACATGAAAGTAAGAAAATCTTCGACACCTGAAGAGATCAAAAAAAGAAAGAAGGCAGTTCTGTTCTGCTTGAGTCCGGACAGAAAGCAAATAGTTGTAGAGGAAGATAAGCAAATTTTGGTTGGGGATATTGGAGACACCATTGAAGACCCTTATGGATCCTTTGTAAATTTACTTCCTCTCCATGACTGCCGATATGCTTTGTATGATGCAACTTACGAAACAAGGGAATCTAAGAAAGAAGATTTGGTGTTTATATTTTGGTACGTAGATGAGCAAGTGCTATTCAAGACGAGCCCTTAAGGGCTATGCGAATTGGTTGCTGTAGAGCTGTATTTTATGTATTGTATTTTTTTATTTAGGGCTCCTGAAAGTGCACCACTTAAAAGCAAGATGATATATGCTAGTTCTAAAGATGCAATTAAAAAGAAATTCACAGGTAAGCTTGGGTATGACACTGATGTAAGGACAATTTTTAAATGGTTGTTGCATAATATGTTACTATACACCATGATTTTTTTTTCAGGTATTAAACATGAATGGCAGGTTAATGGCTACGATGATATTAAGGATCGTTCAACACTTGCAGAAAAACTGGGAGGTACTGTGGTAATATCGCTTGAAGGAGTCCCTTTGTAAAAATGACAGAAGTGCCATCTGGATCCAAGGAGCTTCCATTTATACAGCTCTGATATAATTTTGGAAAGTTTAGTCACCCTTGCCCCACACACAAGAAGAAAAGTTGAACGGCCTATCAGAGATTGCCATTGGACTGTTATATCATGGTAACTTTTATGTAGATAGTCAAGGGATGCTTTGACATTGACTACATTTGACCCAAACTGCTGACTACACATGCGTTCCTCTTTACATGATGTACAGTTTAATGTTTGCAGCTTAGAACACAGAAGGGTAATTCCTTGAATGTGTTGTCCATGGGTCAGATGGTAACCTTTCATATTCAGTATTAGTCCTACAGTTGCACTTGGTTGCATTTCATTGAGGCTCTTGTGCATTTGTCCACCTCACTTTTTTTTTTTTTTTTTTTTTTTTTTTGTGACCTGGCAGCATATGACGTACACTATGCATTAAAAGCACTTTTTTGTAATTGTATTTAACACCTCAGTAAGGAATGCCAATTAAGTTGTAGTTGTCTCCTACTGTGTTCATTCCTTTCATGTGCAGACTCTTTTAAATAGTTTAATTGTTGCCTTCTCATTTAAATGTACACTGACACTGCTGAACAGGAATAGGCATTAATGTTCATCTTGTTATATTTTTATTGCAACACTAAGGACATCATTGTGATGGCATTTTCTGTATAAAGAGCCTTTAAATGGAACTTTGTTGGCTTTTTGTTTTTTTTGATGGTAAATCAGTTGGCCACGATGCAATAAACCTTGTGGCAAAATAGTTTTGTTTTGACTTTTTGAATTACAAAGCAATGTGATCTTTTCTACATAAAAGATTAAGAATAATGGTCTGCTTTTTTCGGTTATGGTGTGTGTGTGTGTGTGTGTGTGTGTGTGTGTGTGTGTGTGTGTGTGTGTGTGTGTGTGTGTGTGTGTGTGTGTGTGTGTGTATGTATATATATTTTTTTTTTATTCAAGGGTATTACATGCAAGGTTTTTGTGTACTGTTGGGGCAAGGAAGAGAGTTTAGAAACTTTTTTTCCCCCATGGGGGTTGCATGCTAGAATGACTAGACAGTCTCAAAACGCACGGCACTGTTCATGTATATTAAGTGTGGTGCCTCCCTCTCCCAGTGCATTTAAAGTGTTAGCTCTCGTGACAGCATGTGGCAAGGTTGTTTCTCAGGTGTCTTCCATTTAGTCTGCTGTGAGCCTTGGAGCAGAGTGGCTGAAAAAGGTAGCAGTCCACAAAATTGGAGTAATGCTTGTTTCTTGTGTGCTGCTTTGAATCCCCATTTGTTAGAACATCCTTGTGCCTGAGGCTCTGTTCAACTTTTTGTTAATTTTTTACAGTACACTCCATTTGGTGTACAATTAGAATTTTGCATTTATTAGTGTTTTACATTAAACTGGATTTTTCACCTTCTAAAGAGTATGGAATGTCGAGCAGCAGGTGTATGGCAATATTGTGTATGTAATGTGTATATTTACGTGTTTTACAAATATAAATATGGCACTATCCATTGCATGATGCAGCTTCATGCAACCAACATGGCTAAACAATTATGCATTGTTTGTAATTTTCTGAGTGGGAGTCTTTGGGAAGCAGTTAAAACTAGAGCCAAAACTGGTGAGACACTGGCCTTCATACAGAAGCTCAGTCTTAGAATGCATCGAGAGTAGCAACAGTAAGATGATCAGTGAGCACTCTTATGCTGTGTGGTAACATTGAGGTTGCAGTGCTACCTGCTGTCACATTGATCTTTGTATGTGCATTATAGAAATATGTATATTAGGGCTAGTGTACATCTTGTACCCATTAAGATGTGGTGCTGACTTAACTGGAAAGGTGGATGATGCTGTTCAGAGTGGAGGCTTATAGCAGTGTCTTACTGTTTGGTTACAATGTCGAACCTAATGTTTTGGCTATTTGGAGATTTTTGTGGTGTGTGTGTATATAATTTTTTCTTGCAGTATTGCTTTGTGCTGGTTTATTTTTGTAGTTGGCAATTAACATGCTTGTACCCCACCTTTATTTGAAGCTCAGCTTTATGTTAGATATAGCCAAGTGGTAGTGGCTACCTGCAGACTGCAAATCCCAAGTGGCCTTCAGAAAAAATTATAAGTTGCACAAGTAGTTTTCACACCTTGTAATGCTGTATAACTCTGAATGTCCAGTGGTGGTACAGCTAGTAGCTTTGCAGCCCTTGCCCCTGTAGTTCATCTTTTAGCTTTGGTGTCTTTTGTTTGATGCCCCCACCTGCCTGTTTTTTGTATCTGTATGCGAGTGAGTGAATTTGTAAATTGCTTGCTGAGCACATCCTGCTCTGGACTGGCATTTCACCCAGGATGGGGTGTCTGCTTTACACACCTGCTTGCTAGAATAGGCTCAAGCTTTCTCTTTGCTGTGTAAGGCAAGTGATTTCTCTGATAACTGGCGACTTGGACATTAAATGGAGTTCTAACTGACATATGTTGCGAGTTTTTTAAATTGTTGGGAGTATGGTCACTCTATTCAAGTGGGCTCTGGGTAATAATTTTTAGTTTGTGTGCGCGGAATTTGACTTTGCTTAGACTTTGATTTTGAGCTGTAATATCAGAATTCTGTATTGCAAATATCAGAATTCGGTATTGTAAACAGTGAATTTCCTTGGTAGCTTGGTAAGATTCACCTGAATTACTTTGTAAAGAACCTTTATGGTTTGCTACTTTTAATGTTTAGATAATATGGTGGTTCTTGTAATATCAGTAGGTGGCATTTTGCAGGGTGTACAGGGAGGAGAGAAATTTTGAATCTAATTTAATTGAAGTAGTGTATTTGGTAATGGCAGTATTGCTGTGGAAGAGGAGGTGGCATCTGTGTAGAAAGACTTGCTTCATATGTCCCATTTGACAAATGAAGTTTCACTTAATGTATCAAATGTCATACCTAGATTTGCTTCTGTGCCTTGATGCAGGATTTTTTCTAGTTGTGTGAAATTTTGCTGTGGCAGTTGTCTGCCTGCCAGTGCCTACTTGTGTTTGGGATTGTCCATTTTATATATAAAAAAAAATTAATACAAGTTTTTATCAGATTTTGGCTGAGAGCCAGAGGCAGCCCTCCTTGTAGAGAATTTGATCTGCTTCATATGAGCAGTGTTCTGCTAGCCAGAGCTATTTATGGCAGACGCATGCTTTTGTATCTTGTCATTCTCCACAAATGGTAAACTGGCCTTGATCCTGCTCTTGTGCTGAAGGAAAGCCTTGCTTGTCCTGTCAAGTGTTATAGCCACAGAATACTTTGAGCAGGCCTTTATGAAGTCATTGTTTGACCTTAGAACAGGCACTTGGATGAAAATCGGCAAGCTACTCATTCTTTTCAAGCTAGTAATTTCTGTTTAAGTCTTTGAATGTGCAGGCTAAAATGCATGTGGTTTAGGTATTGGGCTTGTTTCTGTATTCTCTGGGGTGGGGAGTCTTTTGCATTGCCATTGTTTTAACTGTTAAACTCTGTAGTAAATGTTGTGCAAATGGAACTCGTAACTTACTAGTGTGTGTGAACAATGTCTGGCACAAGCTTTTAGACGTGTGTGTGGTATAATGTGTTGGAACCTGTTGCAATATTTTAGTTTTTAAAGTTCTCATACACATGCACACACGGGCAGAGCTTCATTTACATAGCTCTGAGATTAAAAACCTGACTTTTAAATATCTAGTGTCCTATTGAGCAGATCTCTGGTGCCAAGTAGATCTCCTTTGTGCGGTGGAATTGGGTGGTACTGGCGTGATGGTTAATGGTATGTAGTCTGGTCTTTACATGCTGTTCTACATACTGTATTATGGGGGTCTGCTCAGTTTGTAAGCAGCCATGTTTGACTAATGTGCTTTTGTGGAGAGTAATTTGTGTAGCTGATTTTGTGGTGAGTGAAGAAATTGTCAGCCCCGTAAGCTGCATTGGGATTAGTAAGTGTTGGGTGGTAGAACTGTGAGTCAGAGAGGGTGATCGAGCAGCATATCACCTCTGCAATGGGTTCGGTCATGAAATGCATAGCTCATGGCTACCACTCACTGGCTTTAAGTATTTGTCTCCACTTTAGTCTCGTAGATTGCTTATGGTTCTTTACCAGACTTTCCTTTAGCTGTCTGCTGTGTAAAATATATTTTCTCGTGTGTAGTCTACTTGTACTGATGTGTAAAATGTTCTACTTTTAAAGTGGATCTTGCACATCTTGCTGTGTATAAAACTTTCTACCAGTTCTCCACGTATCACTCCTTTTGAAAGTGTCTTGTGTTAATTGAACTGATTCCTCTGCAGTTCATACAGATTTACATGTATTGGCAGCATATTTAAGTATACCTAGATTCTTTTAGACAGTGCCTCCTACTACTGTTGGAATTGCCTGAGTATCTTCCACATTGCTATCAGTTTACCAACAAATCCTGATTTTAGTCACTCTTGTGCATAATACATCACTGTGTAGCAATTTCAGTAATTGCTGCTGCTTTTTTTTTTTCCCCTCTTCATGGACAGTGTATCTGGTAGTCTCGCATCTGTTGTTGTTGGTGATGGGCAATCTTGTGTGATGTACACTTTTCCACATACTCTTAATGCTTTTCCAGTGCTTCATCTATTTAGTTTGGGGTTTGCACAGTCCCAATGCAGTATTTGATTCTAAAGTCAAGTTTGGTCATTAACACTTAAATTTCTGTGTTGTGATTCCTCTAGAAACTAAGGTGACATTGGAACTGGAGTGCCTGCATCCCTGTTGGAGCGGTTTGCTCTTTACCGTGCGTGCAACTTTAAAATTCCTGATTATGCACATGTAGGAAACTTGGATAATAGAAC
This sequence comes from Protopterus annectens, assembly GCF_019279795.1. Taxonomy (NCBI): domain Eukaryota; kingdom Metazoa; phylum Chordata; order Ceratodontiformes; family Protopteridae; genus Protopterus; species Protopterus annectens. Next base: position 491,627,790 of record NC_056737.1, on the reverse strand, counting down.
AGCATTCTGACAAATGCTGTAGGTGCACTTTTAGCCACAGAAACCCTTGCAAACTAGTAGCCCTCATGCAGTGTGCCATTCCCACCCCCAAGGATTTGCTGCTATTTACATAAGTGGTGATTTTCAGTTTGTATTCTGGTTTTTGTTTGATTTATAGAGTAGCTGAAGATTGGAAAAAATGGGGTTAATAGAGTTAACATCCTTTGACCACCATGTTGTATGCTGGTGGCAAGATCAGGAGTATTAGTCTTGTAATGCCCCCCCCCCCCCCCCGGTGCCTCAAATGCAGTTTCTCCTCCAAAATAGAGCACATCTTCCATGTCCAGCACTTTCCTTTCTGTGTTTTACATACTTGGGGTGATGGGTCGGAGGATTCGGTTATAAACCTATGCACTTTTACCAAAGATTCCATAAACAGTAGCTTGATGAAACCAAGCTCCACCCCAGCATAAACAGGAGCTGTTTTCTAGATACTTCTGTTGGAAGCATTCCTCTTCTGTGTAACTAAAATCATTAAGCTGTATAGCTTCTTGACCCACTCCAAGCAGCTTACAGAAATGAACTCCATAAATTGCATTGAAATGGTAAATTAGTTCGTCTAAAGGTATCGAGCTGGGGTCGTAAGGCTAGGATACATGACATTTTTGTACACTACTATGGCGCACCCATTTTTGAGGTTGAATGTTTTTAATTTACCTTTTGGTGTAAAGTTTAGTAGCTTGCATTTTTTTAACTTGGTTTGTGACCACTATCAAGAAAAAAAGCCACCACCTTGTACAGTAGTAAGTGTAGGCCAGAAATGGATTTAATTAAACTTGGTATTAACATACCTATATCTTAGGTAAAGTCGCATGTCTGATTTACTATTTTATCTTGTGTACTTTAGTTGGCAACTGTTCATTATCAAGTAAACCTGTCCAATTGGGTGGACTACCATATCTGACTCTTATCCTTTGGTAAATTCAACCCCTGGGTAAAATGTGTAGGCATATTCCTTTGCTTGTGCCCCCTGTCCCCAAATCTGCCATATGTAGTGTTCTGTAGTAACTTCTGCCATAGTGCTGTTTGTCCATGTTCACTATCCTGGAATCACTTTTGTAAATTTCCACTAATTATCCCTCCAAATTGTTCCTCTGTTTTTGATCTTCCTTAGTTTTGTTTACTTTTTATATTATGGAAGTTGGGAAAACATCCATGTAGATCCTGGAAAGGTTATTGGTATTCAGCTTCATTTAAGCAGTAACTTTCATGATCAGAAGTCAGCAGTTGGCTAGATGCTAATGCTGCTAAAATTGAGCTTTTGCAGACTGAGTAATGTTTACAGCCTTGTGGAGGACTGCATATTGATAAAAGCCTTGACCTCACTATTTGGTTTTGGTGACTGCCCTGTGTTCATGTGGATCATTCTGCAGTAGTCTAAGCTTATATGGTTTGTATCCTGCTAAAGATATAGCAGCCGGCAAGTATTCAGATCTTTTGGCACACTTTTTTGCATGCTTCAAACTGTTGGGGCAGTCAGCTCCTCTCAAGCTGAAGTCGGATTTGAGCTCCAATCTTTCCTGCTGCTGAAGAATGCTCCTCTTGGAGTTTTTGAGGATTGGTCTGCTAATGGTATCCCATTGCTGGGCAGATAGGTTTCAGAGGGGTTAACATGGGGTTAACATTCCACTGTACAACCTATTTTTCTAAAGCTTAAGCTAGGACAAAGCGTGACTTTATTGAATTCTTAAATGGGAACATTGCTTTGTGGTAAGTTGTGTGGCAAGTCTCTTTTTAATAGGGAGGAAGTGTGGTGTGGTTCCCCCCCCCCAGGCTTCCCTGGGAATCATGCACCTATTTCGGCTTAATTGTGAAACGCCAGTTCCTCCGTTTCCTTCTTCCATCCCCATAAAGAAAATTCTTTAGCAGTCTGCTGTAGAGCCAAATGTTTTGTGCCACCACTGCAGGTGGGTGACTGCTGTGGCTAAAGTTGGTTCTGCAGCACTCTTTTTCTCCTCCAGTCTTACTGGTGTAGCAGGGGCCAAGACTTCTGTGTGAGTGCCCCAACAGAGCCATTCTTGTAAGCTTTGGGAAAGGGGCAGAGCCACAAAACTATTCCTCAGGGTCTGTCTTGTACAGAAGAAACTTGTATGTATTCCGTCTTACTCTGCCAGAAGTAATTTAGCCTTTGTTAGTGCAGGCTCTTGACTCTTTGGCAGTCCCTTGTAGTTCAGTTTTTGACTAGAGTGAACTTCAAAATGTTCAGATTCTAAGGAGTGCGGCTTCAGCCAGTACTTTTTTGAAGGATTCTTTCTTTGAAACTTCCCAGAATGAATCTTTCTAGTGGTAACCAGTTTTCTTGGCTCTATTTTTTTTTTAAAAGTCTTATTTCCAGAACCTATACTGTATTTGGCGATTGTCACTGTATGCCACTCTGCTGTCCCTTCAAAGGCTTCCTGTTTAGTGAGGAATATTTGGCATCTTTCCAGTTTGGAGACGTCTGCTTTTTGTAATCTGCATCTTGAATGGCTGTTTTGAAATCTGCACCTTTTCAAAGTATGTCAAAACTAAAATATTACATGGCGAACTAGCCTTTGGACCTTCTGCTGCAGACTTAGTGTGGGGGGGGGGGGGTTGATTCAAGGAACTTGGCAGACTTTGAGGGTGGCTGAAAAATCTCTCTCGTTCCTGCCACAATGTTCCAAAAACAAAAAAAGCAACATTTTAACCATCCCTGCAAGCTGCTGATGAGCAAATTGTTTAAAAGCACTGGCAAGCAGATTCAAGAGTGGGAAGCATGTGAAAAAGTTTGAACCATTTTTCTTTGGCAGCAGTTTAAGACAGACTGGTTCTGAATCCATCAAGGTTTACATATGGCAGTGAGTTATTTTTCCTCTGACTCCCCTTCCTCCTGTAATTTATATGCTTACTCAGTGGGGTTAGTGACATCTAAATCTCCTTCCAATAGATATTTAATTACTTCTGAGCCTGAATCACATCAGTTATGTCTGCACTGCTCCTAGGGTATGCACAAATTGAGTATTTGTCGGCCTACTGCATACTGTTAAGATATTCATACTGAAGACTTGACAGGAATCTCGTTTGGGCTTACCATGGTCTAGAATTGCAAGAGTTTACACAAGTTTGACTCCACTCTGTCTCCTGGATACCAAAAGGGCTCTTATTCCACAGGCAGGCAATAGAGCTGTATTTAGATTTATTCCTGTGGTCTACTCAGACTGACATCTTGGCAAGGGAATTTATCAGCTTTGAGTCTTGTGACCTCTGATACTCATAATCCTGTGGTACCTGAAGTCTCTCTGGTCCCATTATCCCCTGAAATTTCAGATTCTGAATTTGTAAAAAGGAATATTGTGGGGATTGCAATGTCTCCAAATCAAGTTTCCCATTCTTCCTTCTGCTCCAATACAGTCTGTCACAATAGATGCCTCTGACTTTGTTTTGGGCTTTTCAGAAGGACTCTGCAATGGTCATTGCAGGGGGATATTCCAGGGTGAGTCTGCAAGTCCTTGCTGTTTTCTGCCCTTAACCTTGTCTTTTACTTGACAGATTATGCTTTAGTTACAAGTTGATTCCCAGAAAACAAACTTGAAGATTTCTCACTTTTTTTTTTGTGGACTATCTAAAACTGTATAGCTCATTGGATGAGGGAGTTGAAGGCACAACTGCAATATAAGAATGGCATTTGGCTTTTGTAATTTGCAAAAGCAATGAAATATCCTGTCTAGGATGGGAATGGGATATTAAAGGAACTTCAGCAGGAAGGAGTGTGTAAATATTTGGGAAGGATTGACAATAGGACATGAATAAAAAGTTTCGGAAGACTTACTTTGACATCTAGGGATTTCTTTGCTCTGGAAATGGCTAGGGCCATTTACTACAAGCTTTCAGACTGGCTGTACTTTGCACCTGATTAATTTTTAGGCACCTTTTTTTCTGAGAAATTGCGACAGGAATTAATGGAGACAAAATCTGCTATTAGAAAACTGGGAAGAGGTATTATGGTTGGTGTCGAACCGCATCCATTCAGGGCTATTTTTCTCTGGTTCTGCAGACTTTGGTTCATTTGCTTGTCGTTTTATTCCTGCCCACAGATTCCCCCTTTAATACAGTCGTGTTAAATTATTTAGTGCTGGGTAAAAAGCCTAGGAAACTACTGGCTGCTCCTTGGCATCTTTGTCTTGCTTCATTTGAACTAGGTCTCAGGCTGACTAGAGAACATGCAGAACAGTTTTTACTCTTGCTAAGTTCAGAGCAGTTGGTAAATCTGTAATGCAAGCTTTCGTGGTGGGTCAGTCTCATTACATTTTACACAGGGTGTTCCCTTGAGAGCTAATACTTTCTCTAGCGTTGTTTAGCGTAAGCCAAGCTGTCCAGATGTGGTGACAAGTTGTGCTTTTTTTCCCAGGCATGTTACCTCTCCAGCACAATGCTCATCTTTCTCCCTTAGAGCGGACATTGAATCTTCCACTAATGTCTTGCTCTTGGCAGGTCAGGTCAGTCTAAGGTTAACTTTCTTTAATACCACTCTCCCAAGGTTTTAGATGTCTTAACGCACTGCAATCTCAACTTGTCTAATACAGTAAATGAGCTGGAGTTCTACACCTCACTTCCCCACTTTTAATGCAGTCATAAAAATATGGCTACCAAGCCAAGAGGTTGGCAGTCATGTCTGCAGAATTGTTTAACCAAAATTGCTTAGTCTATGGGGGACTGCGTATTTGTAGCCTACACATGTGACTAGTATTTTATTAGTGGTTTTTCATTTTACTACCTTTGACAATGCAGAAACTTAATTTCCTTTAAATCTTAATCTTTGAATATTCAAATAGTTTTTCTTGTGTAATAACTACAGCATTGGGTCAGATGTCAATGTAAGATTGCATCACTTAACCATAACCCATTTGCCCTTTGGAGTGGCATGTGAATTGCTGGGTGCCATTTCAATCCTTAAGAGGAACAGGTGTATAGCCCGTTCTATCCAGTTGCCCCCTACATTAGATAACCACTATCTTGGTAAATCTCTCAAAAAATTTTCTTTTGTAATTCTTGCATAGCATGGTACAAACTCTGGTTTCCTGTATAATAGCTGCCTTGCTGGATCAGTCACTAAATTTCTACCAGTTATTGAAATGTACCTGTAGTTGACTGCATGGCATTTCAGAATTCTGTTAACTTCCAGTATTTTTCAGAAGGAAAGTGTCTTAGTCATCTGCTTGGTGCTCACCAGGGCTTCATAGCTGGTTGTCTGTCCTGGTCCTACAAAGCACTTCTTGTTTTAGCACTGCAAGTCTAGTCTGATTAAACATTTTACTCCATATGATCCACTTGTAACTTGCAAAATATTCTCCAAGCATCCAGGTTTTTATTTTAATTTGAGTAAAGCACTTGTCCACATGCTTGCATTGTCTCAAGATCTCAACTGTGTATGATTTGTCAAGTTGCTTCTTAAGGGATATGAGCTGTTAATAGCCAGCTACATACTGGTGTAGCATGCAAAGCAGCTTTGAGTAGGTGAGCCTTTCACGGTTTCATGCAAGATGCAAGTGGCCATCGGGTTTCTGTTTTACACACCTAACATTGTCTGTGCCTTGTCACTATTCCAGTGCATATTTCTTTATCAAACAAATGCTTTCTGAACTTCCCACAGTGTTGGGGGGGGGGGGGGGTCTTAAAACTGAAATATGCTGCGTCACCGGTGAAATCCTCATGGCCACATCTAAGGGCAATCAAGGCTGCCTTCGCATATGTCCACTATCCCAAAGTTAGCTGCCTTCGCATATGTCCGCGATCCCAAAGTTAGCACCCAAATCTGCTCTGAACTGGTAGTAAAAACAGCACAAACAAGATATAACAGCCAGATTCAGTGAAAACTCACCCCCCAGTACACCAGGACATCCCCAGCACCATCGGTAAACCAGCCCCCCTCATCACCAAGGAGCAGGTAATTTCCCCCTCAAAGGCAAAAAATGCAGCCTTCATGGCACCTGACAACATCCCTGGCGGAGTCCTGCAGCTTTTTGCACCCTGTTCAACCAAAGCTTGAACACAAGCTTTGTCCTGGCTGAACAGCCACTCCCTGTACACAAAGGAGTGTCCACTGACCTAGACAATTATAGGCCCATCAGCCTAACTAGTGTGATCTGCAAGGCCATGGAATGTCTTATGGACCTTGTAAACAAGACTATCTGCAGCTTCCAAACGCTTTATTCCCCACACACACAATTTGTTTGTCAAAAGGGTGATCATGCATGTTAACTTGGTCGACTTCAAAGCAGTCACCAAAGGGAAGACTGCACACTGCCTACCTTGACCTAGCCAAAGCCTTTGACACTATTCCCCACTTGGGCATACTATGCCAGCTCGATGTCTACGTGTATGTTACCTGATGGGTAGCTAACTGGCCGACAGAACCCACAGGGGATGCCATCTCTAGTAATAGACCTGAAATGAGAAGCATACCCCAAATCTTGGTCTCTCTACTGCTTGGGATGCACTTTTATGAGGTGCAAGCCAAAACCAGTGGTCCCTGGCTGACCAAGTCTGCAGATGACTGCAAGCTGGGTGCAGTCTTAAAATTCCCTAGTGATGTTCACATCCTCCAAGAGGGCATTACTTAAAACTAATGACTGCTGCCAGAAGCATAGCCTCAAACGAAATGCATCATTATCCCCTTTGGGGAAAATGGTGACCCTGCTAATTATATTTATTTAAATTTGTTGACTGGGAGTGTCCGACTGGACGTGGGTCCATTTTCAGGGAAGGCTTGGGGAGAAGAGCTCCACAGTTAAAATAAACACAGTACTTGCATTGGATTACATAGTGATTAACAATTTAACATAGAAATTACTTAAACCTATTTACAGATGAAGAACATAGTACATCAGTAGACAACTAGAATCTTTATCTGTGAAGTACATAACAGGCATTAACAAATGTAATAATGAGAAGTTCCTGCTGTATAAGTACTAGGCTTATGAGCATCTGAGCTTGCTATCATCAAGGTAGTTAGTGGAGTGGAAAGAAAGGTAGTAGTTGGATGGGGTGGATGATATTAGTGGGTTGCAAGGGCATAGCTAGCATGTTTTTAGGTGCGCTTTTAATAAAGTTTTGAAGTTGGTGCATGATGGTACGGAGGTAATTGTGGGTGGGAGTGAGTTCCATAATTTGGCTATGGTGCAAGATATATTAATGGATTAAGCACGCAGTCAGTTGAGACTGCCCTGTCCCTCTACTCTCATACAGACTGCTCAGATGGACCTGTCTGACAGTCAAGGCCATCTCAGACCCAGCCTTGGAGTTGTTGCATATCCATAAGTCAAACTCCACTCGTACAACCCGCTTGCAGGCCTTGACCTGGTCTGTGAACTTATTGGCAGGATAGATTTGTGTCCCAAAGACTCCCACATCTGTGGAATAGACTTCTCCCTCCAAAAGAGTAACTCACTAGCCCTCTAAGATGAATCTGGATGGGAAACAGAAAATATCCTGGGATCCTGCCTGTGTCATTCCTGGACAGGGGGAAATGGGTGCTGACTTTGGGAACATGGGCACATTTCTTGGCTAGGCTTCTAAGGGCCTCCAGGCCAGTAGCCTGGTATTGTTTTATGAAACGTGGAGAGCATTCTGTAGCTTTTATCTAGCTTAACAGACCAGTCCAGAATTCCAGCTTTTGAGTTGGGATAATGTCATCTAGACTTGACCAGTACAGTGGTGGCTAAATGTTTTCTGTTTGGCAACTTGATTTCTCTTCCTATACTGTTGCATCTCCGTTTTAATCAATCTATTCTCTTATTAAAAAAAAAAAAAAATCTCATTCAAAGCTGTAGCCATCAGATGTGAGTTTAGGCATGTTTTCTTCTGTGATTAGCTGTTAGTACAAAATTGAACAATTGTTGCAGTCATTCAGTGTGAAACGGTAGTTGCTGCCATGGAACTGTTCAGCCTCACTACCATCTTTGTTCAGCCTGTTTGCCATAGTTGCCACCATCTGGTCAACCGCCATATTTTTTTAGGATTGGCGTACTCATTAAAGGAACTAGTTTCATTTTTTTTTTTTTTCAACCCCTTTTACTCTGCATTTGAAGGAAGTGTTATAACCAGCTATTTACTAAATCCACTAAATGCTATTTTTGTTAGTATAAGCTTGAGAGAGTAGATTCTAACCCTGGTCGAAACATCTAACCTGTTTTGCAAAGGTTCCATCTTTTGAGTAACGTGCATCTCAGTAGCAATAAGAGAGCTCATTTTCTTGTTTTGAATGCTTGTCTTGTCTGTAAGAATCCTCTCTCGATCTCTGTGTACAGGGCAGACAAACTTATAGCCACGCTTTCAAGAAGTAAGGATAAAAACTTCCCCCGGCCTCCGTTTTGTATTTATTATGGCACTCTTTGTATCCAGGCTGTTAGTCCTTATTGGTGTAAAACGTGCTGACTGGCTCCACACTTATCTTCTCACTTAATTCTTAAATTTGGACTGAATGTCATTTGCCTCAACTTGAGGTAAGGGCTGGTTTGTTTTTAGTGGTCCATTTTCATTTATTACACCACAAATTCTGAGTTTCTCAACTCTTGTTTCAAAGCTTCTCAACCATGGTGTGGGAATGTGCCTGAGTTACAACTGTAGTGGATGATGCTTCATTGGGATAGGAAAATAGCAGCCTAGATAATGCAGATTTTTTTTTCAGCGTAAAGCAGATCCAGTGTTTAATCCTCATTCTTGACTCTTCGATTTTGTTCTCTGAACCAAATTCGCTGTTGTAGCAAGCTTGCGCCAGCTAGAAACTCAAGCTAAAGGTACCCATAGTGCCTCTCCTTTCCCCTCTGATCTGGTTTGCCACGTAGAGGTTCAGGACGAGTCAGTCGTACGCTCAAGTTAAGTGCTATTTTTTCTTAATTTTTCCTATGTTAAATCCTTTTCCTTCAGCTAAAAGTTGTCAGTATAATCCATTCTGCTATTTTTCTTGGGCATGTGTGCTGCATATCTCCTTTAAATTTTTGAGTATAGGCCTCTCCTTTTACCTCAAGTAAGTCTTGTATACCATTGTTGGTATTTTTCCCCTCTTAATTTCGGGTATTTCTTCGTTACCATCGCTGATTTGATTTTATTAAAAAAAAAAAAAAAAAGCAGAAAAACAAAGGTACTACAGGGTTTAAGCAGTGTGATTGATTTGGAAGGAAGATGCCTAACTCTGATGGACATCTCTAGTTTACTGTTTCGGGGTGCCCCATTTGGATGTTCAGCCTCTGTGAACTCTGGGTTTTAGTGCCCCTATCCTTGTAGACCGTCGTAATAATTTAAACCTCAAAGGGCTGTTAAAATGTTCATTTACCGAGGCTTAGACATCAGTCTTTGAGAGGAATCAGAGGAGCCATTTTGTTCCAGTTTCTCCAAAGTCTATGGAATTGTCTTCTAAACACCTGGTTTCATTTTTGGAACCAAAGCCAAAAAACCTAAATTGACACAGACAAGTGTGCCTCCATGGTGCCAAGTCCTACGGAACCTACAGAACTCTCTTCGGTAGACTACTTCATCTTCTGTACCTGTGACTACTACTTTGGAGTCTACAAGATTTACATCGGTGCCGATCCCTTCATCAGTACCTGTGGCCCTCTTGGCATCAACAATAGCTTCTATTAAGCTGGTCATTTTCCCTCCACCACAAACTTTTGGTCAGCTGAATGTTGCCGATGGTCAAGTCCTTAGCCAGGGCTGGGTACTCCTTCTGTTGACCCTTTTGCTGGTCAGCAATTGAGTCCCTTATTGAACGGCCAGAGTCACTCTCTGGGATGTCTATTCGATTTACCAGGAACCTTTCGGAGCTTGATGTAGTTAGGTTAGTGGATCAGTTGTTGGTGGCCAGAGGTCTTCCAGCTCCCTCTTAAGACCTCCCCGCCCACCTAGAGCTGAGGTCTGCTCCCATGGACTCCATACTGTCTTCTTCCTTCAACCTCTCCGGTGGTCTTGGAGCACTCCACTTCAACGCTACTCCCGGTACCAACTGCATTGCTGATTATGGACTTCACCTCTGCTCCGGAGAAGACTGTATCCTTACCTGTGCTCCAGAGTGTACTCTGTCCTTGGCTCAGTTGGAGCTGACCCACCCTTGAGACAGTGACTGCTCCAGGATCCCTTGTATGGTGCCGATGTTTTTTCCACGTTGCAGTCTTTGGTTCTGGGTGCTTTGACAGTTGCAGGTCTACTGTGGAGGTGGGCTTGTCGGATTGGGGTGTGACCCCAGTTCAAAGGTTTTCTTTCTCTTCCGGGCTCCCATAACCTCTTCAGGCAGGCCTGCTTTTCAGGTTATGGAAGGGGCTGTTGTTTCAGCAGGTTCGCAGTTGGCATCCATGTTGGAGCGTCACATCTATGTATCCTCTAGCTCGCAGCTGTGACAACCTCCTATGTCAGGGCAGCAGGGTACCCTTTCTTCTGAGTCCTCAGAACTTCCCTCTGAAGAGCCACCCCATAAGAGGTTGTGCAAGAGGAAGCCTTTAGATTCTGTAGAAGAATCTGAGGATACAGATTACGATGAAGGGGAAGGGGTCCCCATGGTCACCCCCCCCCTGAAGACTCCTTTGGAGACATCTTGAAACAGAGGGGTAATTGTAGTCCACCAACCCTTTCTCTGAGGAATCTGTTTTCTTGCAGGTATTTTGTGCCTGACAGTCTACTTCTTGGGTGACTCCACCTGCCCATTTGGTCAAGCTTATGCTGCATGTCTGGAAGGCCCCTGACACTATAGAGCCAATTCCCTGGAGACCGGACAAAATTTAGGGCACAAGAGGACTCTGATGGCAGCTGCCACAAAGAAGGAATTTGCAGAGAGTCCAACACTCCATCCTGTAGATCGAGAGTCTTGGGCGATGGACAGATTTGGGAAGTGGGTATATGCTTCAACCTTTGCCATACTGTAACTTCTTGGCACATTTTACCCATCTTCAGAGGGACCAGATTACTGAGCTCTCAGGCATTTTGGCAGGAGCGGTGTCTGGCGAGCTATGCGATATAAAGTTGCCTCCCAGCATGCAACCCTAGAATCGATATCCAACTCGTCCATGTGGCTTATTGCTTACACAGCCAAAGGGACAGCCAAGGCAGCAGGTACAGGCATTGCCATTAGGTGTCACGCCTGGATGCGCTTGTGTGATTTTGCAGCTCTTAGTCAATTCTCATGTTGATGCTACCTCTGTTTGGCCCCAAAGTCAGAGAAACACATTAGCCAGGTGTGAGAGGGACAAGAAAGACCCCGTCTGCTGTGGGATTGCATTTTTCTACTCAACCTTACTCCGGAATCAGGGGAGTGGGAAGATGTGGTTCAGGACGTCCCAAGGGCATTTTCGGGACACACCTGGTGAGTTTTCCTCCTGGGGCAGATAGGGGAACTCATCTGGAAGAGACACTCCTCCTGTGGCAGAGGGGGCCCACATAACCAGGGTCTGGGATTCCTTCTCTGGACAACCTTACCAGCACTACTGAGAAGTGGCCCGATTGCCTACCTCTGGAGGCAGTCCGGGGAAGATTCTGTCTGCACCACATAGCCTGGCACTCTGTAACATCAGATTACTGGGTGCAGACTAATTACTGGAGGTTACCATATCCCATTTGATCTCTGTCCAGGTTTGCAAAGGCAAATCCCAGATGTTTCACCCAGTCAGGATACGGCAGCACAAGAAATTCAAAAGCTGCTTCAAAAGTGTCATCCAAACAGTCCCACCAGACCGAATAGGATCCAGATTTTACTCAAGATTCTTAGTGCCAAAAGACAGGTGATTGGAGGCTAATTCTACACCTCTCTGTTACTGGAGAAAGGCAATTGGATTGTTGTGTAGATTTTCAGGATCCATATTACCACATCGATGGACAAATGCTCCAGAAGATAACTCCACTTCTGGCTGGGAGCCGGTCACTACCAATTTCGTGCACTGCCCTTTGGTCTCACCACAGCCTCCAGGGTGTCCAAATGTATGGCAGTGGTTGCAGCTCATTTAAGGATGCAAGGATTGTGTGTGTTTCCCTATATTGACTGGCTCCTCACCGCCCCCACCAGGCATCTACTGCTTCATGCCTGACCTCCATCCTAGACCTTACAGATCACCTAGGCATTTCAGTAAACAGGGAAAAGTTGAAGCAGTTTCCCCACTCGGAATTCATCGGAGCAACATTCAACACAAACTCCTGTATGGCTGCTCTACATCTTCACAGGCTGCAAAGGTTAAGATCACAGCTTCAGGTGATTAAGTCCCAGCTCACTTAAGCTTACAACTCCTACGGTCAGTGGCTGCAGCAGTCACTCTAGTTCCATTGGCAAGGTTCCACATGAGATTGCTCCAATGGCTTCTGGCTTCCCAGTGATCTCTGTTAACACACCTGATGTCTTACCTAATCCACATAACCAACCAATGCAAGCAGGATGTAATGTGGTGGATGAAGTCAGAACAGGAATTATGGAGTCTCCCTTTCACATCCACTCAGCCCAAGGCCGTAGCAACCACAGATGCATCCCTGATTAGGATGCATTTTCAGGGAAAGACTGTCCAAGGCATTTGGTCCCCTTTAGAGGCCAATTTGCATATCAACATCCTAGAACTGACTGCCATGCTTCTAGCATTGCAGGCATTTCAAATTATCCTCCCTTTTGGGGATAATTGCTATCCAATCAGACAACATGGCAGTGGTCTGGTACATCAACAAACAGGGTGGAACCAGCTTTTACCTTTTGTGTTGTGAAGCCTAAGAGTGTGACATTGGACGATAGCATCGAACCACTTTCTGATAGCAAAGCACATTCCAGGAAGCTCCGACATGATCGTGGACAAACTGAATACATGCATTCTCCTGCCTCCCGAATGGTTTCTCAATCCCAACATAGCGATGAAGATTTTTCGCCGCTGGGGTCAGCCTTGCTGCGACCTATTTGCATCTTCCATAAGCCACAAATGCAGCAGCTACTTTGCCCTGTCTCCCCTTCATGGGGAGTCTCTGAGAGATGCCCCCCCAGGACTGCTTTCCACCTTTTCTCCCTGATTCCCCAATTTTTGAAGGCCCAACAGGTGAGAAGCAGAGTAATCCTCATTGCACCTTATTGGCCCCTACAAGTCTGTTTCCCCTTTCTCTGGCCTCCCCTGGTTCACCACCTGTGGACTCTGGACCTGTTTGTCTCATCCGCAGGGGATGGTCCATCCAAACCTATACAGTCTCAGTCTGACTGCTTGGTACCTCCATTTCCAGTAACTGCCAGGTAAAAAAAATATCTTCCCCAGATCAGAAGATGATCTGGCTTCCCCATAAACCATCAACCAGAAAACTTTATCTGAGTAAATGGAACAGATTTGTCTTCTCTTGCAGAGAAAATTGACCCTTTTTTATCCTCAGTTAAGGTTGTCAATTATTTTCCAATGAGGAGCCTCCGCTCTACTATTAGGGTTCACTTGGCTACTATTTCAAATTTTCATAATGGTTTTTATGACCTCTCTCATCGCCTTTGTAAAACCTTCTTGAAGGTCCTCTTGCATTTGAAACCACCCATTAAACCTTGGAGTTTAACGTTAGTTTTGCAAAGCTTTAACCCATCAACCCTTTGAACCAGCAGCCACCTGTGATGTCATATTCTTATCTTGGAAGATTTTCCTGGTAGCCATCATTTCAGCCAGGAGAATATTAGAATTGCAAGCTTTGTGTGTGAAATGTCCATACATTATTTCACACAGAATATGACTTTGCACCAACCCCTCCTTTCTTCCTAAGGTTGTATCGGACTGAAATGTTAACCAAACTATAGACCTTGCCAGTTTTCTTTCCAAATTTCACAAACAAGGATGAATATTCTTTACATTTGTGGGGTGTGCACAGACAAATTACCCTGTTCCTTGAATAGGACAAAGTTGTTTAGGAAATCAGACCAATTTGTTTTTGTCCTTTTCAGGTATTTGACTGGTCAACTGGTTTCCAAAGTTATCCTATCAAAATGGTTGAGAGATTGCATCACCTTTTGTTTGCGGTCAAAATAAACTGAATCTGTCAATGAAGGGCAAGGCTCCTTCTGCCAGATCAGTTGCCACTTCAATAGCCTTTCATTCTAGAGCCTGTATGGATGACATTTGTGCAGCAGCCACTTGGACTACCCTGCATACCTTTATCACTCATTACAAATCGGATACAGTCTCCATGGGAAAAGCATCCTTTGGCTCTATGGTGCACAGGAATATCCTTCCATAGAGCCTCCCAGGACATAAAGTAGCTGGGGACTCTGTCCCGACAGTCAAGAATGAATGAAGATTTGCAACATCAGATAAAGAAGTTATGTTCTTACCATATGTTGTTGATCTTCATTCATTCTTGACTTGCCACCCTTCAAAGACTCCTGGAGGTTCTGATCTAGTTCTGGTATTGTAGTAGGGCAGTTGCTCTACATTTATCTCTATGGGCAAAACTCCATCTGAGGGGAAGGGAGAGAGGTGCTATGGGTAGCCTTAGCTCAAGAGTTTCTGGCTGGAGCGAGCTTGTTACAACGGCCGAGTTGGTTCAGAGGACGGAACTGAAACCCAACAGTCGAATGATTGAAGATCAACAACACAGATGGAACATTATGGTAAGAACATAACTTTTTTCTGTGCAGAATCTTTAATTCAGGTTACCAGCCTCAACTAACTGGTTTTGTCTAAAAATCTTTACTGTGTGTATTTCTTGTGCATCTTTTGATTTTTATAAGTACGGATTTAGAGGTGGTTATGTTGGTTCGTGAGGATTTCTCATCTGGGAGAGCTGCCTCATGGAGGCCCGGAGTCATTGTAAAAGACTAATGGTTTTGGCTAATGCTGGGTTTTAAGAGAAGCCGTCACTACTGTGCTTGGGAGTTTTAAGGACATGCAGAGTGTATTTGTACCCTCTGGTATCTGCTCCTTTTGAGTACTGGCTGCCTCCAGAGTTCTTTGGATGATGCCCAGTATAATCCTTTCCCATTTTTAGGCCCACCGATGCAACCTGTTGCTGTGGTTACTAGAATTTTATCCTGTTACATTGCTGGAGTGATAGGTTTGGTTTCCAGTGATTGTGTTGTCTAGCAGCAGCCCCCTTTTTGGCTGTAAACATTTGATTCACTCCAGGAGAGAACTTTGCACCCTACAGCTGGCAGCTTTCCTGTTTAAATGGTTTCTACATCTGAAGAAATTTCCTCTTGTAGTAGGGACAGTTGAGGATTTTTTTTCACTTTGGGCTTCTGACAGGGATATGGGTTCTTTCTGCACTGATTTTGTGATTTCTGTATTAACCACCCTTACCTTGCTTTATGTTGAACTCTGCCAAATGATTGGGCTTGAGGAGAGACTGTAAGCTCCTCCATAATAAAGTTCTTTTATTGGAAGAGGTTTGTTTCTGGTGGCATTCGCCTCTGTTTTTGCAGGTTATAAGCTGTGACTGGGCTGTTTCACAGTTTTTTTAAGGTGACTAGTCTTCTTCTAGTCGACATCTGACAGTACTGTCACCAAGGAAGAGTATCTTCTAGTTATGAGTGAAATTGTGGCATTTGGGGTTTACCATCCAGTCTAGCTGTAGCCATGTTTCATCTGCATATTTAATTTTTTCCCTTACTTTTGTGCCCATGATTACAGGTTTGTTTTCAGTGTTAGCAGCATTCACTGATCTCAAACCAGTGGAACTTTAGTTTGATGCACAAGGGAGTGTTAACAGTTAAGAGCTTGTGTCCTTTCTTGGTACAGTCTGTTTCACACCTTTGGTAGAGCTGGACTTGTGCCTCTGTGGGCAAAAGTTGAATCCTCATCAAATGTTAAAGACATGGGAAAAAATGTAAATCTTTCAGTTAAATCTTAGTTTCTGAGGGTTCTAATATTTAAATGATAGGGATATGAATTTCAAGGGCAACATTTTCTCTAACCCTAATATATAGATTAGTATTAGGCTAACTGCCCTTGTGGGCCATTTTCTTTTTAAGCCTAACTAATTACCCCACGTGAGAATCAAACCCTGCACCTAGTGTTTGTAAGGCAAACACCTTAACCATTATGCCAACCCCCCCAAAAGTGAGACCTTGGCACCAGCCTCATCTTATCCTATATTTGCATCTGTTTTGCATATATTGGGTTCATGAATACAATGGATGGGCCTTGGTACATTGGAAATACTTAACCAAGCTAAGGCCACTGTAACTGCATAAAACTTGCTATCTACTGCATCATTGCCTTACTTTGGTTATGAGACCTTTTGTAGGGTGTCTATTGATAGTGTAAAAAACTATATGAACAACAAGGGTCTGTGTTTTGACTTTATAATCTTGAACTGTAGTGGAGTATTTTTATGATATGTATGCTTGTCTCAGGGTTCAGGCAGATAAATACTATCAGGTATTCGGGGTCTCGTACAGAAATTTCCTTTATGAAACAGTTTAATGAGAGTTTTCTGTGGCCAGGCCTCCTGATAACAGGTAGCAAAATTGAGGATCCTGGGTTCAGAGCATGTAGTTAGGATTTATGGAGTAATCCAGTTCCTGGTATTAACTTCTAACCTAAATGGGGAAGTTGCCACTTTGCACCTTTGCCTTTTGGTAAGGAGTAGAGTCTAGAAGGATTTTAAATCTCTAGTATTTTAAATGTTCCAGTGTTAACTCTTGTTTTGTCGGGGCAACAAAGGTAAAATTAGATTATCCTTTAAATGAATACCTTGTTTCTCTTCCCTTAAAGAAACGTGCAAGTATAAAATGCAATACAAATGGAGATTCTTGGCAACTTTGTACGCAGAAAAAGGTAGCTGTAGCCAGAGACATTTAAAAATGATTGCCTTATCTCTCTAATGCCCATAAGGTGGTACATATTCAGTGCTTTAGGTTCTGAAGTACTAGCTAGCTGCACCTGGGGGCCATTTTAAGCCTAGCCGTTTTCCCTTTTTGTGCTCGAAATAACATGTGCCATTTGGTTAGAGATTGGCCTTATACATCCTGTGGTCGATAATTATTTATTATCCCTAATGAGAGCAACTGGTGGTATGCCAGAGATTGGAGGAGATCCACGCATGGGATAAAGTATTTAGGTGCTGCCTTTGTCCATTAGTAGTCCAGTAGAAATTCCAGGAAAACCCCAGCCAAGCTAGAGTTTTCACTGTGTGATACCTCAAACCTCCTGTAATGGAGGCCCTTGGGATATGCAAATGACCTCGTGTTTCAGCTATGTGGCTTCTGAAGGTCCTTGACCTTTTCATTTTTTTAAGTCTTTATCCGTTGCATTATTCAAGTCAAGAAAGGCCTTGTATCCTTTTAGTAAGGTGAATCTGTGGGCGTTAAGTTGCATGTGTCTGAATAGATTCAATGATTGGCCTAACGAGGGCTGAGTAAAGGGCGAAGACTTCCCTAGCTCTAGACATAGTCCATTTGTTTATAAGCTGTGCAAAACACATTTTGTCTATTTCAAAAATTTCAAGTCAGGCTTTGACTTGAAAGAAAAGTCTGTAAAATATAGCTTTATATTTAATATTTGTTCAGAAACCATGCATTGTTTCCTGCATACTTGTTGGAGTAAGGCATTTACTCCATAGTGCGTGTAGTGCCAAAAAAAAATCACAAGCAGTTGTAGATTAGCTGAGAAGGTTTATAAGTATAATAATTCTGTATAGAAGACACCTGGGAGCCTTGTATGTGGAAGATTCTTGTATTCATGTCCCAAGAAGGTTGTCAGAGAAGCTACCTTGGGATTCTTGGTAGGTCAGCATCTGTTTTGCATATTTATTTATTTTTTTTTAACTTTCATAGCACCATTATTATTCAGTGTGCTGCTTTTCTCCATGCTCAGCCAGTAGAATTAAACCTTAACACATTACTTTGTCTAGGCAGTTCAGATCCTGTTATGCAGATCAAAAGAATTTTCTTTAGTGACCAATATTTGGTCCCTAAAATGTGCCGGCTCATGTATGTATATAAAATATGCATTATATATATCTGTGTGTATGTATATCATTTATCTATATTCATATATATATAATATATATATATATATATATATATATATATATAATATATATATATATATATATAAACACGTGTGCACACACTGTCCCCCGTTCTCTTCCTCGTCATACCAACAACGTTTGCTTATCTACCAGAGGAGTATTTCTGCTTGAGGTAAAAAATGCCAAAGCAAAGACTTCCAAGCAAAAACAGTAAACCACCTGAACTGCAGATGTGGGAGCCATACGTATGTCCTTCTGTTGTTCCCTTGTTAATTGCTTTTCTAGTCTGTCTTTCCAATCTCTTCTAACCTTTTCTGATTCTTATTATCATGCAATATTTTATATGGCCTACAAATTTTATTCCCTCTTTTCACAGGAACTTCTGTTCTAGAGTCAATTAACTCTATTAGAGGATATCTTTCATTTGCATATGAATTGGTTCAGCATTACCCATGTTTATGGGGGCATAAGATGACTTGTTTAGGAGTATGGATTAAAATACTCAGTTGTGGCAGCTAAGGATATGTGGGAAAAGACTTTAAATGCAGAAACTGGGAGTTCTCATTCATAGATAGTAAGATGCTGGCAGTGAAATTTCAGCCCCTTTAGTTTTATATACAGGAGAGGCATATTTCTTTATCAACCAGAGGAGAAGAGAAGTGGACAGTAATAGAGTTGAAGGAATTTGTGTAAGGGGAAGAGGGCAAGTGTTAAATTGGATATGCTCTAAGTAGAACAAGTGGTTTAGGATTAACTGATTTATTTAATTATTTATTTACCAGGGCATTCCAACTGGACACGGGTCCTTTTTCAGTGGAGGCCTGGGGAGAAAAGCTCCACAGAACAATAAATAAGCAGCAGAGTACATGAAGAGCAATTGAATATATATATACAGTAGCAAGTAATACATACTGCAGCAAACAGCTGTACATGCAATATGAAACAGTAATGAACGAACAGATATACCAATATCTAGCTAAATGCTAGGAATAAAGGTAGGATGCATATACAGATAGTACTAAGCTCAAACATATATTGTTCTAAACTCGTATACCTAAATCTTATATACAAATGCTGCACTAAACTCAAGCAGAAGCTCCACACGAAAGTGTAACGAGCTAGAAGGGCTAATGGGATGGAAGGGGAAGATAGAGGAGTAAGAGAGGAGACTTAGTGAGTAGTATATGTGGTAGTGGGAGGAAGATAGGTGTAAGCCAGATGGATATTTATTTGGAGTTGAGGTGAAGTGAGGTAGTTAAGCATGTTATAACATGTCTTGAGTGAGTGAGGAGGGAATTGGAGGGTAAAGGGTGAGCCAGAGCTTGTAGAGGAAGGAATGCAATGATCAGACGGTGTGAGGCATGGTAGCTAGGGGAGGGGAGAGGAAGGGTAGGTAAAAGGAGGGGTTACTAGTCGGGATTGGTGCATGGGCATAATTTGAAGGGATATTTGGAGCTACTCAGTTGACACTTTTAACACAAGCAGATGGTGTGGGCATGAGTTTAGGCCATGACATTCTCTTCACTCTTTAATGTGGCTTGAGACAGATACATTTTGCCTGCAGATGGGCATATTACATGTTTGTCACCGTTGACATGCAGGTGTCTTGGTTGTGGAATGATTTAACAACACTGCTAAATGTAAATGCAAATGACTACAAAACCTGTTAAGTTCTTTGCTGTTCAAAAAGTTGTGCTTTCTCCTTCCTTTCATCCAGAAAAAAAAAAATCTCCAAGCAAAGTGTTTTTTCCTGCTTAATGTATTAAAGTTTGTATAAGAACTTAGGCTTCCATGGGTTGATCAAATAGAGGTGGTCTGTCTGAGTCCTCACTGCAAAGTTGATCCTCTTACTTTTCTTAGGCAGTCATGCTCCAGCTTTAAGAAAAATGAAAGCAGTCTTTTAGGGATGTCCAAGTCTTTCCTTGCCATTTTGTGGTTATTGAATGTACTGCATCAACTTTTCCAGTCGTTCATGCCCTTTTCTCTTGACATGTTCTAGTTTGATGTAGACTATCCCCAGTGTTTCCTAGTTGATTTATTGGTACAGCCTTCCAGGAAATGGTTGCTGGAGTTCATTGTCAAACTACTACTTTAGTCTGAATTGTTTTGTAGAAAACATTCTCTTCCTTCCCTGTTCTGCCATTTTCAAGTCTGAGTGACTTCACGGACTCTATTGCTGCCTCTTGTGGTGCCAATGTCGTACCTGTTGGCTACCTCCTCAGAGTTGATGCTATTGATTGGTTGCCTGACTGGTGAGTAGACACCTTTTTGCAATCCGATTTTCCTGGCAGTCATCTTTCAGCACTCTCGGACTTCGATATTTTAGATGCTGATAACCTTTTATTTCTGTCTTGGGGGCATACTACTACACAACCCAATATTTGGGCCATAGGAGGCATACGTGTCCCACTCACCAAGCTGAGTAAGGAGAGAGTCACTATCAGTTGCCTCTCATGGGCCAGGTCATGCACTCATTTTAGTTGTTCCCACTAGCGCCACTATGACTTGGTCTGTAGGGGTGTAAATGACCTAAGACACTACTTGGGATTATATGAAGAGAGGCATAGTGGAGCTCTTTGACCATATGTGTCCCAGGCTAGTATGATCCTAGCATTGAGCTGCATTTAACCTTCTCCAGTGATGATGGCACAATACAAATAGAACATAATTTGCTTTGATTTTTGGTGTGAATTGGTGGTGTATAGTATTTGACAGCCTGGGATGTTATGGTTGGCAAACAGTGTTTTGCCATGGGCGTTCTGTATCTGCCTCCTCTGGGTATTAGAATATTGGGTAAAATCTTGCCCACCCCCCATAGAATCCTTTTCGTAGTTATTACCAAACTGCATGGCAAAACCTACCCAAGAAAATCTGAAGGTGTTACTGCTCAGTGCCAGGAGTCTAAACCAAAAGCTCCACTCTTGCAAACTCTCTCTACAGTGGAGAAGGTAGACATCTGTACAGTTATGGAGACATGGTTTGAGATGCAGAGAGCAACCCATAGTGCAGGGCTTTAATTATTTAGACCACCTACTGCCCAGGAGGGAACAAAAGGTGGTGATGGTGTCTGTTTTTGATGAAAACTGAAACCCTCAAGACTTGACAAACAGTATATGTTTGAGCTTTTCTACATGTCCAAGTTAAGAGTGAAATGCCCAGCAAGGTAAAAACTCCATCAGTCTAAACAGGCAATTTAGGGAATGGGAGGTGCTAATCAAGTATACCAAAGCTAGGTTTTAGATAAAAATAGCCTCCCTGACCAAGGATAATTGCAAGGCTTTCTTCCACTATGCCTACAGCCTCAAAAACAATACACAGCAACATGCAGGACTGATTGTAAATTGAGTCACCTATACTAAGCTGTAAGGTGTAGCAAATTTGGCTTCAGTTTTACCTCCTCCCCAACACCCTTTGAGGAAATGCATTCAACCATAACTCCTTCCAACTCTCACTAGGAAACCGGTCCTAAATACCCTCTCTAAGGCCAAGAACACTGCAACAGTGGGCCTTGATAACATACCAGGATGTCTCCTTAATTGCATGAAACTCGAGAATCTTTTTAACTGTAGCCTTCTGACAGGCTTCATGCCAAGTGATGGAGAACTGCAACTGTCATTCCTCTGCACAAGGGCGAGCCATTTACAGAACTATAATCCTGCGTAATCTCATATGCAAGTCTGTGAAAGAAATGACAGCAGTCACTGGATTTAGCCCAGTTTGATTTAGTTAAAAGCAGGTTATGCCAACTCAGTCTGATGGAGTTATTGCTTTAGTGTCCTTCTAAATGATGATGGAAAAACCCACATGTGCTGCCTACCTTGACCTGGCCAAAGCTTTCCACATAATGTCCCACTCATGCATTGTTGACAGACTTATGTTGCCTGCTGGATAGCCATCTGGCTCTCAGACCCCCCCTATCCTAATGGTTGAGGATTTGGGAATGCATGTAGACAGTAAGCTGCCCTTTGGTCATCATATGTCTATGGTGATAAGGAAGTCATTCTGTGTTGCACAACTTTGAAAAGCAAAGGTATGGCATCTAGGTCTGAAGATGTCCTTGTTTTGCCGTACTAAGCCCTCATTAGATGAGGGAGTACAAAACCCACTTTGGTATGCCTATCCAGGCATATGTAACAACTGGAGCATCCACAGAGTTTCCTCCCAAAAAGAATAAAGGGCATAAATGTACTACGTAGACCGCATCAAAGCCTTGCCTCCTGTACCGTTTTCTACAGATTGCTGAGAGGTGCCTGGGTTACAAAGTATTCTGATGGACCTACTTCACATCTGCAAAACTGTCATCAGAATTAACTGAGCTAGAGACCTAAACTTTACATGCAACGGAAGTAGAATATATTGGAGGGATGGGTATATGTCTCAGGGACAATCTTTTGTGGAACAGGCTTCCCATCCATGTCAAACAGAGCTCCTCTCTAACCCAATTGAAGCGTAACTTGGACCAGTGGATAAGAATTTGGGCATGTACCTGTAGTCTGGCACATATGTTGCTAATAGGCAGAGGTAGCCTGTAAATATTTGGCCATCCATGTTCAAGTCTACATATACCCCATAAAACAACCCTTGACTCTCAACCTGCAGATATGTTTGGGAAGCTAGGTTTACAAAGGCCCACAAAGGGCCATTAGGCAAGTAGTCACCTATAAATG
Organism: Protopterus annectens; assembly: GCF_019279795.1. Classification (NCBI taxonomy): domain Eukaryota; kingdom Metazoa; phylum Chordata; order Ceratodontiformes; family Protopteridae; genus Protopterus; species Protopterus annectens. The sequence continues at coordinate 491,605,174 of NC_056737.1, read as the reverse complement.
TATGGAGTTTTTCACCCTGGTGGAACAATCCTTTAGAACTTCCATTATCTACTTCAGTTGTTTCAGCTACTTTTACAAAAATGTACTCAGTCTTTTGTAAACATTTTGAAATCCCCTCAAAGAAAGCGCAAGAAATGCAGCAGAAAAGCATTTTACTTCCAGGTTAGTTTCAGTGCAGGAGATTTAGATGAAGGGGCCAACTTCCCCTGTTCGTTTGGAGAGTTCCTGGATTTGATACAGCAAATGCAAAGTTGACATGCTTGAAATAGTCATTACTCCCACTTTGGGTACGAGTAAACACAACGGTAGAATAGGAAAACCCAGAGCCAGTAGCACCAGTCCCAAAAGAAGGCTGATTTAATGTTTTTCCTGCTGAGGGAATGTTTGGTTTTGGCAGTAACTCCCCAAGCCAGATGTTTCTGTATCAGTGTAGCAAACCTGAGGAAACCATTCCTATCCCATCTTGAGAAGCCATGAGGGTTTGCCAGTGAGTGATGTCTTCATGCCATTTTCTGATAGCAACTCCTATTCCAGGGCATTCTAGTGGACAAGTTGAACAGGACTATTCCAATTCTTCACAAGCGGTCCTTCAATCCAGTTGTGGCACCATCTATTTTCAGCTGCTGGGTCCAACCTTGCTGCAATCTATTTGCATCCCATCTGAAGAAGTGCAGCAGTTGCTGTGATCCCTCCACAGGGTCAATCACCAAGGGATGCTGTAGTTTACAGTTGGCCCCCTGGGCTTCTGTATGCCTTTTCCCCCATTACCCATCATGGACAGATTCATTCAGAAAGTCTGTGCAAGGCAAAGGTAATACTCATTGCTCCTTTTGGCCCTGACAACCATGGTTCTCCTTTCTGTGGCCTCAACTAGTACATCCACCATAGATGTTGGATCAGTATCCAGACCTTTCTCACCCATGCAGAATGCCTCTGCTGGATCAGTCTACCAAGAAACTAACCTCTTGGTTCCTCCAGTTTTGACTATAGGCAGAAATGTCAGGCTTCCCAATAATGTTACTGATTCAATAGAAGCCTCCCAGAAACCTGTTATAAAGATCTACAACAGCAAATGGAAAAGATTTTCCTTTTAGGTGGTGGCCACGGTTTGGATCCTTCTTCTACTCCTACACTATAGATCTTGGGATTTTTTAGTTGAATTTTTGCAACAAGGTTCTAGCTACTCCATCCTCAAAAGTTCAGATGGCATCAATTTCCAGTTTTCATGATACATAAAAATATATTTCTGTAGTTTGTTTAAAGATTCAATGGCTTTTCTTAGAGAAACCTTTTTACTGTGTCCCCCATCAGTGATCCAGAACCTCCATGGAATACTACTCTTCATAGTATCATAGGAGGTTACTAGGCTAATGGCCCTGAGGCCCTTACAAGCCTAGTCAAGAGTTTATCCCCAAAAAAGAAACCTCAGTCAGCACCTGTCGCCCTTGTCAATGAGGGACAAAGGTGGATCCCCTGGGACAAATTTATGGGTTCCCATCCACTCAAGGTTGTGCTTGAAAAGGTCAGCCAGGTACTCTATGTTTGACATGTATGGGAAGCCTATTCCAGAGACAGGGCAGCCTCTGAGAGACAAACCTCTCTCTCCACCATGTTTTGTTGATGTCGTTTATTATATTTTAGGCCTTTCGAGCTGGTAATGCACGAGGAGTTAGACTTACAGATATTGAGCATCTCTAGTAGGGCATGATGTGATATTGCCTTGTAGGCGAGGCACAGCTTAACCTCTGAGCAATCTGTATGATACCGAGTAGAGCGAGTGATTTGAGCCTGTCCGCATAGGACAGTTGTTGGGAGGCCATGGATTCTCCTTGTGAGGTATATATGGCCTTTCCAGTTGGTGTAGTTGTTTGGAGAGGTACATACCAAACGGGGTATTACACTCAATTGTAGGTCTAATGAGGGGGGAGTACAGAGAGGTAATAACCTCCTTTTTTCTGGATGCAGTTTCTTTACTTATGAGATGAACTGAGTAAAAGGCTTTTCCGCTACATCATGGTCGAATGTGAGATTTTTGTCAACCCAGGTCTCTCACCACAGGTTGTGTGCTTAGGGGGTTGCCATTGATGTGGTAATCAGTAGGGGCCGTGTTTTTGCTGAATGGTATGATACTTTTTTTGTGGTTAATGTAAGGTCACGACTTTTGGCACCAGTCATTTGTTGCTGTGAGACTCTTCTGCAGTATGTTAACATCATCTGGGGAGTCATTGACAGCACCCAACTTGGTCATCTGCAGCCCTTTGTCTTTGCCTGGACCTCTGAGAAGTAGATGCCAAATAGTAGGGGTCCCAGGACAGATCCCTGGGGAACACCACTAGTGACAGGTCTGCTGTCGGAGGTGGTGGTGGTCCTGTTTTGACCTTGTGGGTCCCCTCAGTGAGCCAGTTGGCCACCCACCTGACGAGGTAAGGATTTACACCAAGTTGAGTTAGCTTTTCGATGATGCCCGAGTGGGGGATTGTGTCAGAGGCCTTGTCCAAGTCAAGGAAAGCTGTATGTACTGACTTTCCCTCATCCAGGCCTTGGTGACAGTCTCAAAGATTAGATAGAAAAGTAATTTACTTACCATAATGATAGATCCATGTCTGATTTTTTTTTGTCCTGTTCAACCTTCCATCCCCCTTTCAGATTATATTTGTATGGATAATTTCAAGATGGTCAGGTGACCACCCCGCTAAACCTTGTCCGTGACCAATATTAATAACTGCTTTACCTAGTTCTTTTTCTGTTATGCATTTCAAGACCATCTTTTCTATTTGATAGGTGCACATAAATTTCTGTTGGTCAAACTCGATCTGAGGCATTGGAGTGCAGTGCAGGGAATTATGGGTAGGGAAGCCCTAGAATTGAGGAGGCTTCAAATTTGGTGCTGTAGTCGGGTCCGACATCCCATGTGTTGAACCAGGCAAAAATCAGACAACATGGATCTATCATTATGGTAAGTACAAAATGTTCATTTTCAGGCTATTTGTGAGGTATTCTGGGATGTTGTGTGGGTCTGTTGGGGCTGTGATTTTGGCCTTGGCAAGTGCTGTTAGGTCATACTCCCTGTTAATATTTGCGGGAGGAGTTATGCAAGTAAGTATTTCATTGGGGGGGGTGAAGTTTGAGCTGAATTTCTCAGACAGCAAATTTGCTATGTTACTGTGCACAGTGAAGGTGGTACTATTAACCACCAGTGCGGCACACAGATGTGTAGTGCCTTTGAGGTTTTGGATACAGCTGTAGAGGGTCTTGTGGTTATCTTTAGCTTTTGAGGTTATTTTGACCTAGTAATTCACCTTGTTGGACTTGAACTAAACAGGAAACGAAGAGGTCTAATTCATTGGAGAGCTCCTATCCTTATGGGAGTTGCTGTTCCTGATTTTAGCCATGATTTGTTCTTTCTGGTATATACTGTAAAGGTTTGGATTCCACCAGTGTGGTTTGTTTTTAGCATTTTTGGGCTTGCTTTTAGTAGGTATATCAGCTTCTGTTCAGCCATTTACATGGTTGTACAAGGTATCAGTGAACAATTTGCATAGGTTGCTGTGAACTTTTGGTTGGGAGGGACATAGAATTTTGACAAACTATCACTTATTGCTTTGGGATAGCTCCCGCTCTTAACAACATTTTCTGAGGTTACAGAGTTGATTTTTATTTTGAAGGAAAAGTTTTGTGGTGTGACCTCACCAGTGAAGATGTGGTGCGGGGGGGGGGGGGGTCAGCACTCTTTCAATACTGCTGAGTGCCAGATCCAGTATGATTGAAACGCTGGTAGGTGTGCACACTGTCTGGTCAAGGGTGCATGTTTCTCCATCTGTAAAGAGGTAGCCCCATGAATAGGGCATTTGGTTTAATGGTGAGCATCTCCAGTAGAGCTATGGGTTTCTAGGGACATAGAGGGTGAACTATAGCTTGCTAGGATATGGTATGAGGCTGTCTGTGATGATTTGCTCATGGGTAAATTCTAGGGCATCGTCCTGTTTGACCAGCGTAGAGTTATGCTTGTTACTAATATAGATTGAGACCACCCCTCCTTTTGTCCCTGTCTGTGAAGCTGATGATTTAAATATGTGGAAGACACTGAAGCCTTTCACTGCTAGACTGCTTTCTGATGGTTTAAACTCTCTCTCTCTGTAACAGCACAGATGTCTATATCGTCCAAGAGTGAGGAGAGCTTGTAAATTGTGGAGTTTTTTGTTTAGGTCTCTAACATTAAACAGCAGCACCTTTAAGCTTTCTTTGGGTTTTGTTTACTATGTCGGTAGGTTTGTCAATTTGGCATTGCCTAAAAAAGGCACAAAGGGTGTGGATAAAGTTTTAGCCAATATTTGGAAGCCTAGGGGAGACAGGTGCAGACCATCCTTTGCAAAGCAGTGTGGTTTCTTAATGTCCTCCTTTGCAGACAAATATTGACTCCCTCGAGGAAAGATCATCAGAAACTATGTTGACTCCCTCGAGGAAAGATCATCAGAAACTAAGCCAATCATCCTTTGTTTATACTGTGGCATCATTCTTGGTGAAAGTAGAGTGCTGTTCAATGCACATAGCCTGCCTGAGATGTATTCCAAGGTTAACAATGTCTCTCTTCATATAGACCAGAGAAGTATGTCTCTGGTCATTAACGCCCATATGGACTTTGATAAAAATCATACTGGTACTTGTGGTGTAGTGATTTGAGTGCATGCGTAACTTGGAGGATCCTGGCTCCAGATAAGGAACTAATTGATGTTCTTCATGTTTCACTGTTGCAGTCATCGCACTTGGGTTATCTGCCTACAGGTAGCCCTCAGTCGGCCTGAATACCAGAGCCTTAGTATTTCTGCGTTGGATGCTGTCGCTTCTTCCATGACATCAGGGGTATAAAACAGGCAACCGACGCCATTACATCAGTCTTTTTTGCAGAGGAGCCCGAAGCAGCTCGCAAGTGCTGGCTGGCCGCTACCTGAAATTTTTGTTTTCGAGTTTGTAATCCTGAAGTCTTCTAAAGCTAAGTACCCCCGTTGGGGACCTTTTTTTCTTGGTCTAACCGATGTCAGAAAAAGTTAATGATTGTCTTGCCTGTGGAAAGCAAATACCTCACAGAGATTTTCATTCTTACTGTGTCACCTGTTTAGGCCCAGACCACGACGTCCCTCGCTGTCAGTTTTGTGCCTTGTTTAATGCCCGAACCATTTGTCGTCGGGTTATCCTTGTCGCTAAATCCTTTTGCTCTCGTTCTCTGTATTCCAAAATGGCTTTGGTAAGCCATCTGACTACCGATCTTCTGAAAAAAACGTAAAGATAAAGACAGAGACAGACTGCATAGGTCCAAAACTGCCAGCGACGCTTCCTTTAAGCTAGTCACCAGTCCGCTGGTACTCAGTGAGGCGCCTTTGCCGCCCCTGATGCTCGCTTCTATGGATTCGCAGGCCTCTGCTGAGACCCATTCGGAGTCCGGAATGCCGCGAGATGCTTCTTTGACTAAGGAACCTACGGATGTCTCTACCTTGGATGGTTCCGGAGCCGCTGTGCAGGCACTGGCTTCTGAGGGTGTATTCCGACCTACCGATGTTCGGATCAAACTGACAACTTCGTTTTTAGCCAAAACTACTGAGTTTCATAGGCCCAGAGTACACACTACGCCTAGAAAACCAATGACCAAAGCGCATGCTGAAGCTCCCATGCCACAAAAACAAATGCTTAGAATGGCTGAGGACCTTATCACCCTAATTAGGGGAAGCCAGCCTTCCCCTGCTAAAAGACAAATAATTGAGTTTCCTAATGATTCTACAGACCAGGAGTCCGATGACTCTGACCTTTCTGATTATCAGGACATGCCCTTATCAGCCTATGAGGATTCAGATGCCGAGGAATCCATTCCCTCTGCCTCCCCTCCAGAGGATTTTTCTTTTGGTGAAACCTTGCATACTTTAAGAGAGCATTTCCGCTGGGAATGCCAAGACTATCCTCAGTCCAAAAAGAGACTCAGAGAATTTTTAGAGTTGCCTCAGCACAGGCCTCTAGTTATACCCCCTGTCCTGGATGTTGTAGATGATGTTTTATGGAATCCAGTCTTACTCCAGATACATTACCCCCCGGCCCCTAGGAAACCTGACAGGTACTACAGAGTTACCTGATTCCCATAAATTTGTCTTCAAGAATCCTACTGCTGATCCAGAGACCATTCCCCAGTGACCTAAAGGTGTTAAGGCTACTACAGCCAAAATTCCTACCCCTTTGGACAGGGATTCCAGAGCTTTAGACAAATGGAGTAAGAAGGCATATACCTCTGCAACTCTTGCCATCAGGGCATTTAATTGTCAGTTTCACATGTTGAAGTACCAGCAACATATTATGGAACTAATTAAACAGAAAATGGTGCTAGTTCCAGACTGTGCAGAAAATAAAGATTTACAAGAGCTAATGCATTCTGCAAACCAAGGTAGTAAGCATACTTTGCAGTGTGGCTTTGATGCCCTAGAAGCTTCTTGCAGGGCTGCAGTCACTGGGTCTGTACTGAGAAGGCATGCTTGGCTGAAGGAACAAACATTGCCAGATCATGTCAAATCAAAATTACTAGACGCTCCTTTTAAATAAGGACTGTTTGTTTGGCACCAAAGCAGAAGTAGTTCTTAAAAAGATGGAAGAAAAAGCTAAATCTATGCAAACTGTCAAAGAATTCTTACAAGTGTAATCACCTAGATTCAGTAGGCATTGGCCTTCAAAAAACTGGTCCTTTCCAGCCCCTTCCAGGCCTTCCCAGACCAAACGCAAGGGAAACAGGCCACCCAGACTACAGTCTCAGGGTATGCAGAGATCTAAACAATGGAGTGCCCCCACATAAACAGGGAGTGGTAAGCCACCCCCTTACGGAAAAAGTTCACAATGACTTTTCAGTTATCCTTCCCAGCCCTACCCAATTACTTGTGCCCCTAGGAGGAAAACTTGCCCTTCATGCAAAAAACTGGATGTCCATTACTCCGGACCGATGGGTTTTAAACATTGTATCCCAGGGGTACAAATTCTACTTCCATTCACTGCCAACCCTAAGTGAGTTTCCAGACCTTCTTCCAAACCAATGAGCAGAGGCTCAAAAGCAAGTACTTTCCCTGCTCTATATCAGAGCTATTCAACCTGTTCCAGTAGAACAAAGGGGTCAGGGTTTCTACTCCAGACTTTTCCTGATGCGCAGAAAAGAGGGCTTTTGGCCCCCAATCCTGGATCTACCAATTCTCAACACATTTCTGGTGGTCCCAAACTTCAAGATGCTTACCCTGCAACACATTCTCCATATGCTAGCCAAGGATGCCTAGTTAGTCACTCTAGACTTAAAAGAAGCTTCTCTGCACATCCCCATAATGGAGTCATGCAGAAAATGTCTACATTTTCAGGGCAGACTCTATGCACTATCAGTTCTCTGCACTTCCCTTTGGCTTATCTACTGCGCCCAGAGTATTCACAAAGTGCCTGGCTCCAGCCATTGCATACTGCAGGCAGAGAAATATCCAAATTTTCCCATACTTGGACGACTGCCTGATTCAGGTGGACAGTCAGGAATTGCTACTTCAGCACCTGGCATTTGTAAAAAGCCTTCTCACTTCATTGGGGTACACCATCAACGAAAAGAAATCACAACTAGTGCCCAGTCAAATGATTGTATTCCTGGGAGAAAGCTTGGACACAACTTCCCAGATGGCATTTCTCACTTCAGAAAAAACAGATCTATCTGATAACCTACTTCCAACAAATGACCACCAGAACCCAGCTATCTGCAAGGAAAATACTGCAAGCCCTAGGGTTCATGGCCTCATGTATATTGCTAATTCCATATGCAAGACTGCATATGAGGAAACTTCAGTGGTACTTAAAAAGTCTTTGGTGCCAACATTCTCAGGACCTGGAAACAGTCATTCCTATCATACCTTATCTAAGGGCAGAGTTCCTTTGGTGGGCAGAAGCATGCAACCACAACAAGGGACTGTTTTTTACTCAATCCCTCACCGCTCAAACCCTGACAACAGATGCATCAGACTATGCATGGGGGGGGGCTAACATGGCAGGAAATGCATTCAGGGCCACTGGAGCCCAGGGCAGATTCTCCTGCACATCGATCAAAAAGAGATGCTAGCTGAACAGAATGCTCTGACAGCTTTCAAGCACCTAATCCTTCCAGGACAACTGCTTATAAAAACGGACAACACCACAGTAATGTACATAAACAAGCAGGGGGGAACCCATTCTTACCCACTCTGCAGGTTAGCCATGGCCCAGTGGAACACAGCCTTGAGCAGCCAAGCGCATCTACAAGCTCAATTCCTGCCAGGCAAACAAAATTCACTGGCAGACGACTTATGCAGAAATCTCCTAGACCCACATGAGTGGCAATTGGAGCCCAACACCTTCAACCTTCTGATCCAGAGGTGGGGGACACCAGAGGTGGATCTCTTTGCCTCCCCCCACAACCACCAGTTGAGGAAATACTGCACCAGGAACCCTCACAACAGGGCCTGGAAGGTGGATGACCTATCCTTTCAATGGGAAAGCCTCTCAATTTATGCCTTTCCCCCTCTGCCCCTTCTCTCAAGAGTACTACTCAAGCTAAAACAGGACAGACCAAGGGCAATTCTTATTGCCCCAGACTGGCCATGCCAGCACTGGTGCCCACTCTTACGCAACCTGACAACAGTGCTACCCTGGCACCTTCAGTGCATCCACAATTGCAAACCCTAAACCTTGCAGCCTGGCTTATCCTTTGAATACCCCACCAGCAACCCTAAGCAAACAGGTGCTGAACGTCATTCTTGAAGCCAGAAGGCCTAGTACTAGGAAATCCTATGCTGAAAAGTGGAAAATATATTGTTCTTGGAGTCGGTCTCAAGGGAAGGACACAGCAGTGCCCTCCTTACCTGTAATACTGGATTACCTAGCAGAGCTACTCCACAGAGGCCTATCCTTCTCCTCCATTAAGATTCATGCCTCTGCCATTTCAGCTCATTATAATATTGAGCCAACTCTATTTTCTCACCCTCTCATCAAACAGTTCCTGAGAGGGGCTAAACAACTTAAGGCCCCCTAGGAGAGCACCCACCCCTGCCTGGGACCTTAAATTTGTACTGGAAAAGCTCACACTTCCTCCTTTTGAAACTGTTGCCTCAGCAGAGTTAAAATTCCTCTCTCGGAAGAAAACCTTGCTTTTAGCCATAACTTCAGCAAGAAGAGTGTCTGAGCTACAGGCACTAATGGCTGTGGAACCCTTCATTATTTTCCATGCTGACAGGGTTTCCCCTCAGGACTAACCTGTCCTTTATGCCTAAGGTGGTGTCCAGTGTGGCCTTAAACCAATCCATCCATTTGCCAACCTTCTTCCCTAACCCTCAGAATAAAGGGGAAAAGATCCTGCACTCCTTGGACGTGCACAGACAGCTCAGGTTCTACCTCGACAGGACTAAGCCTTTCAGAAAATCTGACCAGCTGCTAGTCAGCTTTGCTACAGGGCAGAGGGTAAGGCCATTTCAAAACAAATCATTTCCAAATGGATAGCACACTGCATCAGTTTCTGCTACAAGCACCATGGAAAACCTACTCCACAGGGGATCAGACCACATTCCACTAGGGCTACTTCCACCTCTACAGCATTTCTCAGGGGAGTCTCTACCAGGGACATTCTGGAAGCTGCAACCTGGAGTTCTGTACACACCTTCACCATGCATTACCACCTACCTATCTTTTCTAAATCCAGGGCTGGATTTGCTACAGCACTCTTGCAAGGCCTACTAGCCAGCCCTAACCCTTCTTGACTGCCTCCACCCTTCCTCAGCTTTGGGAATCAGCCCAAGTGTGATGACTGCAACAGTGAAACACAAAGAACATTGTACAGTTGTGTACACTTACCATAAATGTAGATGTTCGAGTGTATTCACTGTTGCAGTCCTGGTTTCCCTCCCTCCAGCCTAATGGCATTGGTATTTACTTTTTACTGGTTGTGTTCCCCACCATATACTAGCTCCCTATTTGGGGACTCCTGACATTTGGGGCAAGAAAAACTGATGTAATGGCGTTGGCTGCCTGTTTTATACCCCTCACGACCTGACGTCATGGAAGAAGCGACAGCATCCGATGCAGAGATACTAAGACTCTGGTATTCTGGGTGTCTGAGGGCTATCAGCAGGCAGATAACCCAAGTGTGATGACTGCAACAGTGAATACACTCTAACATCTACATTTATGGTAAGTGTACACAACTGTACTTTCTGTTCTTGTTCGGTCTGGTGAGTGGGGCATCTGTGTGTGCATGGTACAGTGGTGTCAGCTGTATGTGCTTACCTTATAGGCTTTGGTCTTGGAGCTGTGGTGGGTGTAGGCATGTGTGTGGTGTTTGCTTTTCGTGAGTGCTTTCAAGACTGAGGAGGATAGGCATTGCAATTTAGAGACTTAGGAGATCATTGAGTTTTGGGAAGATTGCTTTTTAATGCCTCAGCATAAGTTGGTCTGTGTGTGTTCTTGATAGAGATTTGTATGCAAGGTTTTTGCCTCCAGTAAAATTGTGTGTGCGTCTCTCACCTACTGTTTGCTTCTGTGAGGATTACATGGTTGTCTACAGAGACAGTTGGAAATTTTGCATATCCATATGGACTGGATTATACAGAGATCTCTGGTGGTCTCTGGGGTTTGGCACTAGACAGGGTTAGATTGTGCTAAGGTTTGATAGTAGTGCTGTTTAATGTACAGACTTAGCTGCTCTAAGCTTGTCACTGTTCAATAGCTTTATTTTAGTCACACTAGGTTACAGGTTTCATTTCAAATTGTAGTTTTATCGATAAAATTTACTTTCCGGACATTTGTGTCTGTAAGGGGCACTGCTAACCTCTTGATATAAAAACACCAAGAAAGACTGCTTGTGTGTTAAGTATTGCAACAAATGTTGGAAACATTTTTTTTTATGCACCTAACTTGCTCTTGTACTTTTTTTTCCTGACTCGTCTCCAATATAAAATTTATAGCAAACATTTCAAACAATACATAACTGATTTTTGATAGCAATTACAAATTCCAGTTGCTTTAAAATATACCAAAAATAAAAATAGTTGCTGGAACCACGAACTTTGAGCATAAACTTTAATAAATAAATGCACAAGTATAATACACTTTCGATTTGCAGCTTCTCCAGGTGAATAGTAAGTTCCTTAAAAACACACCTTAAGTAATCATTAAAAACAAGTCACATGAGAAAAATTACATGATCGCTATGCAAACATCGTGTGATATTTAATTAAAATCATATATTAAAACGGGGAGGGGGGTAGGAAGCAACATTATAACATGTGAGGCATCATTATAGCAAAAGCTGTCATAAAAACAGTTTTATACAATTCCTCCTCTAAAACGTGCACGCTGATTGGCCAGCCCAACCAGCGTGCCCGTTGTAAATCCCTCAATATACTAACGGAAAAAGGTCCGGTCACCCGGACTTTTTCCGTTAGTATAAAACACTGTCTCGCTATGTTAAAAGAGTTTAACATAGCGATACAGGTTTAAAAAAGGCAACGCAGATCTCTGTTTCTTTTTTTAAAGGTGTCTCGCTATGTTAAACTCCTTTAACATAGCGACACAGTGTGTAAAAAGCAACGGAGATCTTGCGATCTCCGTTGCTTTTTTTAAACCTGTCTCGCTATATTAAATGGGTTTAACATAGCGAGACAGCTTTAAAATAAGTAACGGAGATCTCCGTTGCTTATTTTAAAGCTGTCTCGCCATGTTAAACCCATTTAACATAGCGAGATAGTAAAAGCAACGGAGATCTTGCGTTCTCCGTTGCTTTTGCCCACAGCTCTGATGTACTGCGAGGCATGCAGTACATCAGAACTGCCGCAGAATACCAGACAGCTGCGGAAGGGCAGCAAAGGGGCATTATACAATGCCATTATTTAAGAAAAGTAATTATTTATTTTCTTAAATAATGTCATTGTATAATAGCAGTAACCCACTTCTGGGTGTACGCGATTTAACCACAGTTCTTTGTTTGGTCGAGGCGAAGCCTCGACCAAACCACGCCAACCGTGGTTAAATCCCGCATTACCCACACCCAGGTGTGGGTTATTGCTATATTAAACACACAAAAAAACTTTCACTTGCATTTGTAATCGCTTTAAGTATGGTTTTATGCTAACCATATCGGTAAGACCTGGTGCAATGTGTGCCTTAAAACACAATATCGATTTTAATTCTTTTGCCAATTGTCTTATGTCACCCCCACAATTGTTTTATAAATATTCTTTAAAATCATGAATATAAAAGAATGTTTTTCATCTGTGTCAGTTATATGTCTGTAAAGTACATTAGTTTTTATTTTCCTTCTAATCTCCAAAAGGTGATTGTCTGTTCTTTCTTTTAACTTCTGGTTCGAGTTGCCTGTATAATAGGTAGGATACTGGCTGCATTTAGCTAAATTTGTTATACTATTTCTAGTAGCACAGTAAACATATGCTTTTAATAAAAATTATTTGCCATTCGCTGGATGTGTGATTTTCTTCTCTGTGTATATGTAATCACAGTAAACACAATTCTTGCATTTTTAAGTGCCAGTTTTAGTGCTAGAAAAAATTATCAAAAACTGGTAGCACCCTATAGCATTACTTTATTTTTTAGGTTATGTTTGCAATAACTAAAGGATGGCATATCATTTATTACATTATCAAGTTCTGGGATTATGTCTGAGCAATGGTCAGTATTTACATATAATTGGTTTCACAGTTGTGCTATTAAATGTCAGGTTACATCTTATTGTTTCTGAATTGTTTTGTCTAGTTTTTCTATGTTGTGGAGCATGTGTACAGAATATGAGTTTAGATTCAGTAGGTCTTAGCGATATAACATCCTGTTTTATAGCCTGTGTGACATTTTTCTTATGACCTCTTTCAGTAAATTATTTTTCTAAGTTACTTAACTGTTCTACCATCTTAATTTCATCCATATTTAGTCATGCCACCCTTAACATTTGGTTCTTAATGTTGTATATCAAGGGAGGGTGCATACTTGTTCGATGTAAGAATGTTATATTTAGTTTCCCTTCTTATAAAGCATTGTCTTAATTGTACTTTCTGTATTCAAAGTGAGTTTAATGTCAAAAAATTAATTTAATTTTTCGATATCTCAGTTTTGAATTTTAGAAAGTTGTTAGTATTAGATATGTATTCAAAAAACTTTTGAATTAAATTATGGTGCCTTCCCATATTAAGAACAAATCATCCACAAAAGTGCTTGTAAAAATTACATTGTTCTTAAATGAACCCTCAGTTAGAACATATTTCCTTTCCCAGTAGTACATTACCACATTAGCATAATTATTTGTCACAAGTGTGCCCATGGCAACACCAGTGTTCCATTTGTAAATTTGTTTTTGAAACAAAAACACATTACTGTATAGTACTAACTGAAGTAGATCATGTATAGTAGTAATTTTGCCTAGAGAGTAACTGAAGAATTCATTGAGATATTCACAAATATATTGAATAGTTATTTTATTCGGTAATAGTGTGAACAATGAATCAATGTCCATTATAACAAAGATACGTGCAGTTAAGTTCTTGTCTCTCGACCATTCTGCTAATTGGCTTACAAAATCATTTGCTTCTTTAATAATTGTGTTGGTCTCCTATAAATGCTGTCTTAATGGTGGATTTGTAAGTGACTTATGAACCTTAGGTAGTTCATGAATTGTTGGAATTTTGGGAGATGTAGTGGTGAAATACTGATGTAATTCTTGCTTTATTGTCTCAAATGTACATATTGATAAAAGTTCCTGATTAATGCTTTTTACAGTCCTGTATGTCTCTCCTAGTAATTGTGACATAATCAGTTGTGTTCAGCAGGTTGTTCATGGAGTCAATATATGCATTTTCATCCATCACTACTACTCCACCTTTGTCTGCCCCTTTTATAACTATATTGTCATTGTTCTTAAGCATTTCCAAGGCCTGTTTGTGCTCTGGTGAGAGATTATAAAAGTTGGAAGTGTTCATGGAGTTTTGGTTTAGCATTTGATACATTTCTTTCTCAACAACATTTTCCAAAGCTAAAATTAGCGGATGACATGGAGGAACAAAAGTACTGCTTCTCATAGGTTCATTGCATTTTGAAGCAGCATAGGTTCATAGGAGGCCCATATAAGCCTAGCCAAGAATTTGGCCCATGTTCCCTCAAAGTCAGCACCCATTTCCCCTGTCCAGCAGGGACACAGGTGGGATCCCAGAGGTGTATTTTCTGTTTCCCATTCAGTCATTCAGGTTGCTCTTAAAGAGGGCTAGAGAGGTAATCTGACATGGAGAGGGAGTTTATTCCACAAATGGGAGAGTCTTTGGGACACAAATCTATCAATGTTACAGAGCAGGTTAAGGCCTTGCGTGTGGGTTGCGCGAGTGGAGTTTGACTTACGGATATGCAGCAACTCCATCAAGGCTGGGTCTGAGATGGCTTTGTATGCCAGACACAGGTCATCTCTGAGCAGTCTGTACGTGACTGAGTAGAGGGTAGCCTATCTGTATAGCATAAGTGTTTGAAACCCTGGATTTTCCTAGTCAGGAACCTCTATGGTCTCTCCAGCTGCTGCATGTGCTTGGCAAGGTACATGCCGAAGGGGGCATTGTACTCAATAATGGGTCTGATAAGGGAGTACAGGGATGTTACGACCTTGTTCCTGGATGAAATACCCTTATTTATGAGGTGGGCCATGTAGAAAGCCTTTCGTACAATGGAGGCAACGTGGTGGTCAAAAGTCAGGTTGCTATCAACCTGGGTGCCCAAGTCCCTCACGACTGAGTGCGTGCTTAGTACTTTGTTATTAATGTGGTAATTAGTGGGGATGCCATTTTCCCCAAATGGGATATTGATGCATTTCTTAGCATTCAGTTTGAAGCCATGCATCTGGCACCAGTCATTAGTTTGGGTAAGGCCCTCTTTGAGGATGTTCACATCACTAGGGGAATTTAAGACAGCTCTCAGCTTGCAGTCATCTGCAGAATTGGTCAACCACGGAGCACTGGTTTTGGTTTGCGCCTCAGGAATGTATATCCCAAACAGTAGAGGCCCCAAGACTGATCCTTGAGGTACACCGCTCGTTACGGGTCTACTACTAGAGGTGGCATCCCCTATTTTGACTGAGTGGGTCCTATCAGTGAACCAGTTAGCTACCCGTCTGGTAACATACAGGTTGATACCTAGCTGGGAGAGTTTATCTCTTATGCCTGAGTGGGGAATAGTGTCAACGGCTTTGGCTAGGTCAAGGTAGGCGTGTGCACCGTCTTCCCTCATCCATGGCTTTGGTGACTGAATGATTACCAAATAAAACTTTTCAATTTAAGTTCCTGGTAAAGTATCTTAATTCAGTTGGTGTCTGTGCAATGCCAGATTGTGCAGCACGAACATTTGAGAGTCCCTTAGACAAAACAATTCACTGTTACTTAGAGTGTAATTAAAAGGTTAATTCCCCTTTTGTCAGTTTCGGGTTTGGCTCCGCGTAATGGGTCAGTTTGTTTTGTTCTGATGTTTCCAGTAAATCTGTCATATCAGACATATTCCCAATTCCTCAGTGAGGCTAATTTCCATATCAGGCTTTGGCTGTGTTATGGGTAGTGCTGCTTCCCGTAGCAATGAAGAATCCAGTGGATCAATTGCTCTGACATTATTAGTATTAACACATTTAGGTGGTAATGTTTGTTCAGACATTGCAGGCTCAGAGTCTTTGTTCATACGCCATGTTTCCGTGATGGCTTCAGGTGATTTCTCCTGGAGTTCCTGTCACTGAGTAGGACTGTAAGAAGCAGTCTTGCAGAATGAGGCATCTGTATTCCCCTCAGGCATCCCTCAATTAAGATACTGACTTTGAGGAAGGGGAGGGTTCACCAAGGTCCCCATTGGAAGAAGTCTCATTCGGAGACATACTAGAATTGGTAGCAGTGAGGGGTCAGTCCACAGATGCTCCCTCCCAAGATGAGTCTGTATTCCTCAAGGCTTTGGGGGCTGGCCCATCCACTTCCTAGGTAATCCGTCATTGACTTTGTCTGTCAGCAGGCATGGAAGGAACCAGACGTGGTGAAGCAAATACCACAGAAGCCTGATGAAAGTTTTGTTACTCATCAGAATAGGCCTCATTGGAGCAAAGGTTCCGCCATAGATGCCATTCTGGTAATGGCAGCCACATAGGAGCTATCAGTAGATAGCTTCCCTGTAAGTCCCCCTACTAGGGAGTCCAGGAAGATGGACATGTTTGGAAAATAGCCTTACACTTCAGCGACATTTGCTTTACATGCACTGAATTATCACCTGATACGATTCCAGACTTGACCTAGCAGCTCTCCAAATCCTTATTGGTTACCTTACCTGCTAATATACAGAAGACTGCAGAGTCGTAACAAACCATTCTGCAGTCCACATCTAATGTGTTCTTGCACTTGCAGTTAAATCCAGCTGATGCCACTTGGAGAGCTACAGGCACTGGCTTTGCTATACTCCAACATGCCTGGATACACCTCTGTGACTTTGCGGAGAACTTCAAGATGTCTTCTTTAAGTGCCCCTTATGATGGGTTCGCCCCTTTTTGAACCAAAGGTCAAACACTTGCCAGAAGTGAACAGTAGGGCACTGTCTATCACTGCAAAGGATTTTCTCCCAGAACCAAAAGGGAGGAAAGAAGTAGTTTCATAAGTCCCAGGACTGTGCTCAGGACACATTAGATGACAGACCCCTTGAGGGCAGAGGGAGGATCACTGCTCCATGGCAAAGATCCTCAGGATCAAGGGTTTCAGTGTTCTTTTACTGAGAAACCTTCCAGTGCTCTTAAGTAGTTGCCCGACTGACACACACTAGTGGCATTCAGGGTGGTTATCTGTTCACCCTCAAGCTAGGTTAGTCACCACACAAGATTCTCGGGTGCAGAAAATTATAGTCAGAGGCTGTGTTATTCCCTCTATTTCTCATCCACCAAACAAAACATCCCGATACTCCATCCAGTCAGAAGAAGAAAGCAGTTGCAGAGATTTCAAAGCTGCTAGAAAAGTGAGTGATCCAACAGGGTCCAGACAGATAAGCAAGGATCCGTGGGCTATACAAGATTTTTTTGTTTGTTTATTTGTTTTGTAATGCTTTATTAACAATTTAACTTTAAACATACACTCTGCAAACCTCATGAGTGGTGCACAACATTCTTCTGGTGGCTTGTCCTTTTTTCTGTTACTAGTTATTGATTGTGCACTTTTAACACATAAGGCATAACCCATTCATAGAAATTAAATATTTTCATTTTAACGTCTCTTTGTCAAAATAGGCTCAGTTATTTTACACCACCCCCATTGCTAATTCATTTAGCTTTTATGTCAGTAGCATAACCAAATGTGTAGGAAATCCAAGATTAAGATAGTTATTTAGGAAAGAGATAAACATAAATTTGATGATGTCCTTCTTTTCCTATGTTGCAGTATTCTAGTTGTGGGATTTTCTGCCCTCAGGCGACTCGTACATCGGCTCCTATACAAAAGCTTCAGCTTGGCTGTTGCAGTGTGCGTGGGACGTCACATGTAAGGCCATAAACCAGGGGCCTTAAATGTGATGTCTATACGCACAGTCCTCAGAACTTTTCAGCTGCAGACGACCTTCGCATCATACAATCGCTTCTTCACAGACGTCGCATCTTAAAGATAAGTAACCCGTTGGGTTTCTATTTCTCTTAAATTTGCCAATTGTTATTGCTTAGGCTCGGTTGTTGTAGTCTTTAGCTGATGTCAGGTAAAAAGGGACCGTGCCAATGCGGGCGCCATATACCCCATAACGACACCCATGAATGGTGTGTTTTTTTGCTTAGGCCGGGAACACAATCACTCCTGCGTAATTTGTCAATCTTTTGTGCCAAAGACCCTTCAGAGCCGCCTGGCCGCTTTAAAGCTCTACCTTGAAAACCAGCGCCTTAAACGGTTAGCCCTTAGAATGGTTCCTGTATCGGAGGCTGCACCGAATCTCCGCGCAAGAAGGCCAAGATTCCTAGGCCTTCCTCGCCTTCCGCTCCGCTTCCCAACGCCCCGCCAACTGCCAATCCAGGGGTTGAGGTGTACTCGGCGGATCCGTCGACTACAGCGATGTTCCTTGAGGATGCCATTGCACAGGCGATGACTGGCACGTCCTCGGAGCTTAACCAGATAATGACTACCGTCGATGTCTAGGGGAAACCATTTTCAGTGATACCTCCGCCCAGGATCCAGACTTCGGATGTGTTAATCTCAAAACCCGACGCCAGGCTGCTTCCTACTTCCACCCCGGCCAAAAAGAAGCAGAAAACTAAGCAAACCTCCTTCTCTACAGAAGCCATACCAGACTGGCAGGCCTTCACCTTCTCTCACATGCAGGCCTTTATGGACCTCAGGCCTTCAGCCTCAGCCTCCCTACTCTGCCTCTATTGAGACCTAGGCCTGCCTCTGCTTCTCCCCTTCCACCCATGACCTGTCAAGTCAGGGGGGAAGAGCATGATTCTTCCTTTTCTTCCTCAGAGGATTCCATTTCATGTGTATCTCAGATTGCTTCCCCCCAGGAATATTACTCTCCTGATGAGGAATCTATGGAAGGGGATTCTCCTCCTGAGGATATTACATTTGGTGAGAACATCACCAAGATGAAAGATTACTTTAAATGGGATACGTCCCAAATGACTGACACCCAAAAAACGTACTTTGAGCTTCTGCAAGTAGAATCACCCTTCCCTTCGGTGGTACCTCCGGTTCTACCTGTTTACTTGGATGTCTTCAACTCAGCTTCTAAGGCCGCAGACTCCCAGCCTCCTGCCCCTAAGCACCCTGACCGCTTCTATAAAGTACCAGAGGACCATAAATTCCTGGTTAAACCACCCTTGGTGGACTCAGCTGTGATTGCCACCACTCCAGGTAAGCAATCTAGACTGGTGCCTTCTGCCTCCCTCCTACCCACAGATAAACATAGCAAATATATGGATAGGATGGGAAAGAAGGTATACACATTTTCCACTTTGGCTTTCAGAGCCATAAATTATCAGACCCACATGACTAAGTACGCTCTAGACTTTGTTTCTTAAGCCTCCTCCATGTTGACTTCTTTGTCTGACAATCCCATTAAGACTGACATTACCTCCAAACTGTTCTTGGACCAACAGGTAGTCAGGCATTCCATCAGATGCAGCTACGATACTGCAGAAGCATCTGCCCGATCTGCAGCATCTGCTTCTGTCCTCAGGAGGTATTCATAGCTAAGACTTCAGAACCTACCAGAGGACTTCAAGTTCAAGATCTTGGACACCCCACTGGACCACAATGTCCTTTTTGGTAAACAATCTGCAGATCTCTAAGAATCTGCAGGAAAAAAGTAAAGAACTACATGACATCAAGCATCTTCTGGTGTCTCCCATTCCCAAGTATTATAGGAACTACTCTGCTAAAGCCACCTTTGTGAGGCTTAACTCTCAGACTTCTGCCTCCTCTTCCAGATCTAGAAGAGGGGCTAGAAGACCCACTATTTCCAGACCTTCTGCTCAACCTCCTCAACCCAGACAATCCTTTCAGGACAGAGGAAACCCCAGTAATGCGTGACTCCCTTGCCCACCTACCCCTCTCTGCACGTCTTTCCTACTGTCTTCCCCTATGGCAATCCATCAGCACAGACCAATGGGTCTTATCCATTATCCAAAAAGGGTACTTTCTATCCTGGAAAGGGAAAGAAAAAAAACAGGAAAGGCTTTCCATTCCCCCCCAAAAAACAGGCCCATCTCATGCCACAAGTTCTGGCAGACCTTCTAAAGCTAGGCACCATAGAACCTGTCCCCTCAGGATAAGAAGGAAAGGGTTTCTACTCCCGTCTCTTCCTGGTCCCCCAAAAAGATGGGCCCTGGTCATAGACCAGTCCTACCTAAATCTTCACCTTCAGGTACCCTCCTTCAAAATGCTTTCTCTTCCCACTCTGCTGCCTCTAATTCCAGCCAAAGCTTTCATGGTCACCCTGGACTTAAAGGAGCCCTACCTAGACATACCCATCAGGACTTGCCACAGACAGTTCCTGCGTTTCTCTGGACCTTCCTCTCATTTTCAATTTACTGCCTTGCCCTTTGGTTTATCCATGGCCCCCCATGTCTTTACAAAGTGCCTAGCCCTAGCAATTTCCTTCTGCAGAACTCAAGAAATCCAGATTTACCCTTATCTGGACAACATTCTGATACTGGCATAGTCCAGAGATATTCTCTCAAGGCGTCTACACTTCACCATGTCCCTTCTGCAGAATCTAGGGTTCACCATCAACCTCCCCAAGTCCTCCCTCATCCCAGGCCAGGACAAGATTTCCCTAGGCTGCAGAATCAGAACGGACAAAATCTTTCTCCCACAGGACAAGGTTCTTTCCCTGACTTCCTACTTCCCTGAAACCCTACTATCCCAGAAGGTGATGGCAAGGCAATTTCTCCATCTCCTGGGTTTAATGGCAGCTACCATCCCCATGCTACCACTGGCCAGAATGCAAGTGTGCAAGCTACAATGGTACCTCAAAAGCATTTGGTCCCAACACCTACATCACTTAGAACAAGTCATTCCCCTCCTTCCCTGTCTGAAGACAGAAATCAGCAGGTGGATCCAGCAAGTCTAACTAAACCTGGGGCTCCTACTCCAATCCCCCACCCCAACCCAAGCAATGCATATAGATGCTTCAGATTCAGGTTGGGGAGCAACACTGGCTTCCTACAGGGTTCAAGAAAAGTGGCAGCCCTCTCTACAGGCCAAGCATATCAATATCAGGGAAATGACAGCAGCCTTCTTAGCCCTAAAAAACTTTATTTCTCTTCTTGTTCCTGGGCTGCTTCTGATAGTGACCAGCAACACCACTGTTATGTAGTACCTCAACAAGCAGGGAGGAACAAAGGCCTATTATCTGTGCAGTCTAATCCTGCTGATATGAGACCTAGCCTCTCGCCACAACTTAGTCCTGCAGGCGGCCTACATCCCCTCACAGGACAACTACCAAGCAGATCTCCTGCGCAGGACTTCCGCACCGCAGCACAAATTGATGCTGAACAGGGAGGTCTTCCTAGACATGGTCCACTGGTGGGGTGCTCCACAAATAGACCTGTTTGCCTCCCCCCAGAACAGGCGACTGCAGACCTTCTTCTCAAAAACCTACTCCCCTCTAGAATGGAGTTTGGACGCTTTCAGCATTTCTTGCGAGGGGAAGTTCCTTTATGCCTCTCCCCTTCCCACTGATTCAGAAAGTCCTCCTGAAAATACAGGATGACAAACCACAAGTCTTGGTAGTGACTCCCTACTGACCAAGGCAGCACTGTTTCCCCCATACTTCACAAGCTAGCCAAGGGCAGTCACTTCAAGTTACGCTACAAGGTGGACCTACTGACACAAGACAAAGGAACTCTCCTACACCCACACTTACAGATGTTATCCCTGACTCTGTGGGTGATAAATTTTTGATCCCCTTTAGACACCACTACTCAGAGGACGTGCTTTCACACCTAAGGGAGGCAAGGAAACCTACCATCAGAAAATCTTACCTGGCTAAGTGGGAAAGATTTACAAAGTGGTGTCTGGACAAGGGAAGGGACCCTTGCTCTGCTGAGGTCCCCCTGGTTCTCTCTTATGTGTGTCAATTGATCAAAAGTGGACTCTTATTACTCTTTGGTAAATGTACACCTTTCTGTTCTGTCATCCTGCCTGCCCCTTGATCCCCCCCTTGCTAGCCAAGCTTGACGTAAAGCTGTTCTTTAAAGGGGTCTTACACATGAGACCACCAAAGAAACCTATCCTTCCACCCTGGGACCTTAACTATATCTTAGAAGAACTAACCCAGCATCCTTTTGAACCGGCTGGGTCTTCTTCCGTACAGATGTGTACATGGAAGACTGTCCATCTAGTGGCTATCACTTCAGCTAGAAGGGTGTCAGAGTTGTAGGCCTTAATGGCCTATCCCCCCTATACCATCTTCCACAAAGACAGAGTAACCCTGTGAACCAATCCCTCCTTTATGCCCAAGGTGGTCAATGACTTGTCTCTAAACCAATCTATCCATCTACCCACTTTCTTTCCCTCCCCCACTAATGAAGGGGAGAGGATTCTGCAGTCCCTGGATGTGCACAGGCAACTAAGGTTCTACCTGGACAAAACCATTAGGAAAACTAACCAGCTCTTTGTCTTCTTTCACCCCAGAGCCCTTCGCAAGGCAGTCTCCAAACAAACCATTGCGTGCTGGATCAGGAGAACTGTTTGCCTCTGTTACTTCCACCATGGAAAGGAACCCCCAGTGGGAGTAAAGGCCTATTCCACTAGAGCTGTGGCCTCCTCCAGGGTCTTCATGAAAGGTCTAGACATGACATCCATTATGGAAGCAGCCATATGGACCACTATCCACACTTTCATCAAACATTACAAACTTGACCAAGTTTCCAGAGCTCAGATAGGATTCGCCAGGGCAATCCTGCAGGGATTTGTAGAATCCTCTTCAGCCTTCTCATTCCCATAAGCAGTGGTATGCTCCCACAACTAGAATACTGCAACATAAGAATAGAAGGACATAGAATAGTTGTGTAAAATCTTACCATAACCATAGATGTCCTTCCCTTCCATGTTGCAGTATTCCTTCCCACCCACCAATACCCCCAAGTCACTTTCCTTTACCTGGCCTACCCATACTACAGTAGGACACAAGGTCACACACCTGAAAACCACTGGCATTCCTCCTGCTGGGCCTTCTTCTCTGCCTGCTGCCTTCAAGTTCTGAGGATTAGGCATGCAGACATCACATTTAAGGCCACTGGTTTATGGCCTTACATGTGACGTCTCACGCACACTGCAACAGGCAAGCTGAAGCTTTTGTATAGGAACTGACGTACGAGTCGCCTGAGGGCAGAACATCCCACAACTAGAATACTGCAACATGGAAGAGAAGGACATCTATAGTTATGGTAAGATTTTGCACAACTATTCTTTATCCGTTTCATTATTCATCACCGTAGGGTCTTGGATCCAACATCGGATCCGAGGACGCAGCTTTCAACAGACAGATCAAGGCTCAAGCTCCTTCCTGTCTCATAATGCTCTGCTGCCCTCTAAACCCCCAGATCTTGTTTGCCACTATTCAGTACAGATACGATCCTTGGCTCGTGCTTCAGATAAGTGCTTGCTTTAAGTCTTTGTCTGCTTATTTAGCTAGTTTTAGTAGGTTAATTTGGTTTTAGGTAGTTGGTTAGCTGTCTGGTGTTATAGTTCTCCTCCCCTCTGTTAGTTTAAGGTAGTTCTGTAGTTTGTTGCTGGATGTGGGTGTTTTGGCACCCTTTTTTTGCTTTTTAGCCATTAGGACTTAGTTTCTTTAGTGGTAGTGTGTTCTTTGTTCTCTTACTGTGTCTGATAAGCCCTCCGGTTTTAAAAAGTGCTCCTTGAGCGGTCGGAAGATCCCCAATTCCGACTCGTATGAGGAGTGCTTGTATTATTTGGGCACTCCGCACCTGGAGGCTGACTGCAACATTTGTGCCGCATTCAACCCCAGAGCCTTGGTGGACCATCGCAATAAACTCCTTCTGAAAGGCATGGCACAGGTGGGACCCTTTGTTTTCCCTTCTACGGGTTCCTCTTTGGCTCCTAAGAGGAAGACCCCTTCAGTGCTTTCCAAGAAACTGCTGCTGTCGGATCCTAGGTCCCCAGATCCGCTTCTAGCCCAGACCATCTCGGACCCGAGGTCCTGGGATCCGAGAGCTGTGGAGTCGTCTTTCGGATTCAAATCTTCTTCAGATCAGAGGCCTTTGGATCCAGGCAAGGTCAGGCCAGCCTCAGATCTGCCCAGTTTGTCGGATCCGATTGCTACCTCAGCTTAGCCATTGAATCCAACAGGCTTGTCAGATCCAACAATAATAATTCTTGAAGAGTCACCTTCCACCTCCAGGCATGTAGCCCAGTTGATTCGTAGGTCTCAGAACCGTACTCCGGAACACTGCCATAAGTCCCTACTGTCTCCAGCTAAGTCCACCCATTCCTTCTCGAGTCTGTTGCCTTCTGACATGGATAGAATGATGAGGAGCTTTGTCAAAGCCCATATAGAGTTGGGGCTTCTGGCTTCCTCAGCCCATCTGGCCAGGGGGGCTTCGCCTACCCCAGTTAGTCATTCTCCTTTTCCAATTCCACCAGCTTTGGAACCTCAGGGCCCTGACACCTGCAGTCAGATCCTGGCAGGGCTGAACATTTCCTTTTTCTTAACCCCATCATGGTCCCTGGCCTGCTCTGTTCTTCTCCTTTGGACCAGAGTGGACCCCATGCTGGAGTGGTCAGAGCCAGCTCCACTGGGTCAAGATCGGGTCTGTTTTTTTCAGACCGGTCTCTCACTCTTGATAGCTGTGGACTGGTATCATCCGGGGGGTTATGGTGCTATGTCAGGGCTCTTTCCTCCTCTCCGTGGGACTTCACCCTCTGAGATTGGGGACAGGACCGCTTCCAGCCCTCGGTCTTCTTGGTGGTAGAGAGGACCTTCTCCAGGACCAGAGTTTCATCTCCTGCCCCTCCGGGTCCATCCTTACCTTTCTCTACTTTGGGTGATGAGACCTCTTATCCTGTCCAGGGTCAGCCCTCCCATTTGAGCTTTCAGGGGGCTACCTCCCCTTGAGGGGTCACTGCTTCTTCAAACTCCTCCTTGGACCCCCCCCCCCACACAGGAGGTACCTTGTAAGAGAAAGTGCAAGAGGAGGCAATTGGACTCCCCTGCGGAGTCCCTCACTGAGTTCATGGACCTCAGTGAAGGAGACGGATCCCTCCAGATCTCCACCTGACGATGTGTCTTTTGGGGACGTCCTTGAGATCTTCAAACAGAAGGCCAAATAGTCTCCCCAACCCCTGTCTTTGGAGGAGTTCATGTTTGTGAAGGCTTTCGAGATGGGCCCATCTCTTTTCTGGGTGTCTTCCCCTGCAGACGAATTAGTAGATCTTTTCGCCAGCAGGGCCTGGAAGGATCCCGACACTGTGGGGTCAGTTCCCAAATGAGCCCCCTGTGGACTGCCCCTTCTAGATCAAAGGAGTTCTGGTTGATGCCATTGTGGTTGCAGCTGCCACTAAAAAGGAGCTGACAGAGCAGAGCTCCACGATTCATCGCCAGAATAGGGAATCCCGGGCAGTAGACCATCTTGAGAAGCGTGTGTATGCCTCAGCTACCTTTGGACTAAGGGCAGTTAATTATTTGGCACATTTTACCTGCCTCCAAAGGGACTTGGTCCAAGAGCTGTCTGCTTCCCTTCCAGAGTTATTGCCAGCGGGAGACTTTAAAAAGGTTTCTCCCAAGCTTTCTACTCTGATGTCCCTCACCAGTTCCTCAATAAGGTTAATTTCCAATGCTACGGAAGCTACCTCTCGAGCTGCAGGTGCTGGCATAGCTATATGGCATCCTGCTTGGTTACATTTATGCAAGTTTGTGGAACCCTTCAAAGTGTCCTTTACCAGCTCCCCCTTTGATGGGTCCACCCTCTTTGGACCTTCTGTGAAAGACACTTTGACCCGTAGTGAGCAGGAAAGGAAGACTTTATCTGCGGTTGGGATCAAGCTTTCTAATCTTCAGATGTCCTTTTCCAAAACCCAGTGAGGAACTGGCAAGATGTAGTTCCAGAAGTCACAGTCTCCCTTCCAGGACACTCCTGATGACTCCTCTTCCAGAGGTAGGGGGAAGGTTTCAATGGCCGACGCCACCCTAAAGGCAGGAGGGCTCCGCAAAATGAGGGCTCCAGGGTATCTTTCTCCGAGTAGCCCTATCAGTGCTCCTGAAGCATTGCCCGACTGCTCTACCCTGGAGGCAGTCAGGGGTCACATTTCCCTTCACCCACTAGCCTGGTCAAATATTTCCTCTGATCAGTGGGTGTTAAACATCATTTCCAGGGGTTATTTAATTTCCTTTTGGAACCCCCCTCTCATTCAAGCTTACCTCCCCAACATTTCTCCCAGTCAGAGGGAGTTGGCCTTCAAGTAAGTTCGACAACTTCTTCAAAAAAGAGCCATCCAAGCAGTCCCAGCAGGGCAAAAAAAGATCCAGTTCTTATTCTCGCTTCTTTTTAGTGCCAAAAAAGATGGGGCACTGACATCCTATTTTGGATTTCGGCAAGCTCAATCTATCAGGCAAAATGTCCAAGTTCCGGATATTCACTGCTCAGTCCATTCTGCCTCCCTTATGCAAGGACGATTGAATGTGCTCCATGGATCTCCAGGATGCCTCCCATCACATCAAGAAGGACAAGCATTCCAGGAGACGTCTTCGCTTCTGGTTAGGAGGCAGTCATTACCAGTTTGGCACCCTACCATTCGGTCTCAACATAGCCCCCTGTGTGTTTACCAAATGTATAGCAGTGGTAGCCGCTCACCTACGGCTGCAGGGATTCCAGCTCTTTCCGTACCTTGACGATTGGCTCCTCACGGCACCTTTAAGACATTGACTGTCACAAGCAACCCATTATGTCCTTTCCCTTTTCAATCAGTTGGGGATTTCTGTCAATCTCTTGAAATCGAGTCTGGTCCTCACCCAACAGTTGGAGTTCATCAGAGTCCAACTAGACTCTGTCTCAGAGATTGCAGCTTTGCCTCTCCACAGGATTCAGTTGATCCTGGAGCAGGTCATGCAAATCATAGACGTGTCACATCCCCCGGTTCACTTGATTCTTCGAACCCTAGGATCCATGGCTGTGGCCATTCAGCTGGTTCCCCTAGCAAGGTATTATATGTGGGTTTTACAGTGGACTCTAGCAGTTCAGTGTTCTGCTCTGTCCCAACCCATATCCATGCCCATAAAGTTGACGCCTGTGTGCAGATGACACCTTCTTTGGTGGCTTCATTCTCAGGATCTCCTACTAGGCAGGCCCTTTTCTCTTCCTCTGCCCAAGGTCACGGTGAACACGGATGCTTTCCTGTTGGGGGGGCACTTCCTGGGGAGAACTGTCCAAGGCATGCGGTCCTCCATAGAGACTAAGTTGCACATAAACATACTGAAGATAAGAGCAATTCTTCTAATGTTGCAAGCCTTTCAGGACTGCCTTCGTCTGGAGATGATTGCAGTTCAGATGGACAACATGGCTGTGGTCTGGTATGTTAACAAGCAGGGGGGAACATGACCTTACCGTTGTGCAGAGAGTCTATGAGATTGTGGGAATTCTGGGCGCTTTCTCCTTGCTATGCATGTTCCGGGGATTTCAAAATGTTGGCCAACAAACTCAGCAGATCCATCGTGAGTCCTCACGAGTGGTCCCTCAATCTCACAGTGGCAAAGCAAATTTTCGACCGGTGGGGTCAGCCATGCTACGACCTGTTTGGCTCCCCAACCAGCCACAAGTGCAGCATGTACTTTGCCCTGATCCCACCTCCTGGGGAGTCACCAAGGGATGCTCTAGTCCATGATTGGCCTCCGGATCTCCTTTATGCTTATCCTCCTGTCCCTCTAATTTCCAAGGTTTTGCAGAAAGCACAATGCCTGAGGACATCTTTGATCCTCATTGCCCCTTTCTGGCCTCATCAGCCGTGGTTTCCCTTTATCCGATCTCATCTGAAGTATCCTCCCTGGGTACTGGATCCTCTTCGGGATCTGATCTCCCATCCTTCAGGGCTTCCTCTTCCAATCTTCAGACTCTTCATCTAACCGTGTGGTTTCTCCAGTTCCAGTGGTCTTGAAACAGTCCAGGCTGGCATCCTCCATTAAACATATTATTCTAACCTCCCAGAAACCTTCCACCAGAAAGGTTTATAGTAGCAAGTGGAAAAGGTTTTCTCTCTGAGCTAAGAGCAGGAATCTGGACCCCTTTTTCTACCTCTGCTAAGATATCCTTTTGTTTTTGTCCTTTCCTTTCCAAGCAGGCACAAATTTCTCTACTATTAATTTATTTTTTTATTTTACATTTGTTGACCAGGCTAGTCTAACTGGATACATGTCCATTTTCAGTAGAGGCCCGGTATAAGCTTCAGTTGGCGGCGATTTCTGATTTTCTTAAATCATTTAGAGTCTAGTTTTTCTTCCAGGCCACTTGTTAAGGATCCCTCGCCTCCTTGGGACCTAACCCTAGTGTTGCAGCCTCTGAATAAGAGTCCTTTTGAGCCTGCTAGTTCATGCAATCTTAAATTCTTGTCATGGAAAACAGTCTTCCTCATTGCAATAACTTTGGCTAGGAGGTTTCTGAATTGTAAGCTCTTTCCACTTCTCCTGGTATTTCACAAAGAGTATCTCTTAGGACGAATCCCTCTTTCTTGCCCAAGGTTGCATCTGAATCCTATCTTAACCAATGTATTCAGTTGCCAGTGTTCTTCCATAATTATTCCAGTAAAGCAGAACACATTCTGCATACCTTAGATGTAGGCCTCCCAGGAGAAATGGTAACTGGGGATTCTGACCCTAAGGTGATGAATAATGACATGGATAACACCAGATAAAAAGTGATGTACTTACTATAACTTGGCATCTGTGTTATCCTGTCATTATTCATCACATTTCTCTCCTGCCATCCCCCTACCTTGCTGGATCTTGGAGGAAGTTGGGGTGTTTTGGGGTCCAGACTCATTCCTCACTTGTTTTTGTAGGAGTAGCATTTAGGAATATGTTGGCAAACTTGATCTAAGGGTTAGAGGGCAGCAGAGCATTATGGGAGAGGGAGGAGCTTGAACTTTGAATCTGTCTGTTGAAAGTTGCCGGCTTGTTTCCATTGTCAGATCCAAGACCCTACAGTGATGAATAATGACATAGGATAACACAGATGCCAAGTTATGTTAAGCAGATAGCTCTCTTTCCTTTGACTCATCTAAATTGGGAGTGTTGTCTCCTGTATCTTATGTCCCTTCTTGTTCATTGTAGCTTGTGTTTTCCCCTACCTCCATATTTTGAACAATTTCTTCCCTTATTTCCCATTTCTGTTGGTGATATTGACTTAAAGTCTCATTTAGAGCTGCATCATTGTTCATCTCAAGTTTGACCATTACCTGAAAAGCCTCTCCCAGAAAAGGCTTATCTTGTGTTTTCCAGTGCCTTGTTATAACTTTTTTAGATACAATCCATGTTAATGTCAGTAGATACTATCTAATTGCACTACCGGCTCTTAATGTTAGTTGAACGCTTAGATAGTCTGCATCACTTTCTTTATGTTCTGCTCCTATGATTTGTTTTATCATATTCACTAGATCAATCCTACAACTTTTCAACTTCTCGCATGTTCTGAAAAAAGACTTGGGACCTAACTCCCATTTTGGATCTCGGTCACCTAAAAAAGTTTGTAAAACAGATGAAATTCCAGATGGCTACTGTTCTGCCTGTTTTGAGGAAGGATAACTGGATGTGCTTGGTGGACCTAAAGAATGGCTACTATCACATCAAAGTAGCCAGGCAGTCAGGAGGTTCCTCTGCTTTCAGCTTGGAGCCACTCACTTCCAGTTGAGGGCATTGCTCTTTGGTCTCACCACAGCCTCCAGGGTGTTTACCAAGTGCATTTCTGTGATTGCAGTGCATCTCAGGCTGCAGGTGGTCTGGGTGTTCCCATATTTGGATGACTGGCTGAACACTGCTTCCTTGAGGGATCTACTTATTTAGGTTAGGGACTCCTTGCTCCAGCTATGTCACCAGCAAGTACTGTCTCTACTTTGGCAAACTTCCAAAGTTCCTTTCCACTCAGTGGCCATGGCAAAGCCGATTCTTTAATTACTGGTATTGAGGGCTTCTTTGATTACACTTGTTCCTCTTGCCAGGTTTCACATGAGAGTCCAGTGACCCATGCTGTATCAACCCATGCAATTTCCAGTTCATCCAATGTCAAAGTGCAGGCATCATATTCAGTTGTGCTGACTTCTCTACTGGTGATTATCTTTCTACCCTACATCGCCACAGTGGCTACAGGCACTTCCCTTCTGGGGTGCAGGGTCGGGAGGTTAGAAGGGAAGGCTGTCCAAGACAAATGGACAGCATGAGAGGCCAGACTTCACATCAACATCTTGGAGATGAAGGTGGGCCTCCTAGTGTTGCAGGCCTTTCAGGATTCCCTTTCCAAGGCTGTGATTTCTGTCCAGACAGGTAGACTGCATGGTGATGGTCTGGTAGATCAACAAATGGGGGAGCCCACTTGTACTGCTATGTTGAAAAGCCACGGGTGTTTGGCAGTTGGAGATGTCTTCCCAGTGCTTTCTAGTGGCGATGCACATCCGGGGGAGTTACAGAGTTTTAGCAGACAAATTGAGCAGGTCCTTTCACACACCTCATGAGTGGTCTCTCAATCAGTTGGTGGCCACCAAGATCTTCAGCTGCTGAGGCCAGCCTTGCTGCAATCACTTCATGTCCCCTCTATACACTAAATGCAGCTACTTTGCCTTGATTCCCTGGGGGAGGGGGAGCAGACACTGAGGGACTCTGATTCACACTTGGCCCTGGATCTCCTTTATTTACACTTTTTCCACTTGCATCAGAATTTCTTCAGAAAGCAGTTCAGTGCAACGCAAGAGTGATCCTCATTGCCCCCATTTGGCCTTGTCATATTTGGTTCCCCCTTCCTTTGGCCTTATCTGAGATGTCCTCCCTGGGTGCTGGATCCACTTCCATATTTTCTGTCTCTCATCCAGGCAGCCTTACTGGAGTATCAAACCCTTGAAATTAACCACTTGGGTTTATCCAAATCCAATGATGGCCAGAAGTGCCAGGTTTTCTTCTTCTTCTGCGCTCCATGTCCTATCCCCTTCACAAAAAACAACCACCAGAAAGGACTATAGAAGTATTTGGAAAAATTGGAAAACATTTGCAGTTTGGCCCTCTTCCAAAAGTCTGGATTTTTTTTCCTTTCCATTACTTTTTATTCTGGATTTTTTGACCGGGCTTTTTCAGAAGGGTATGAGTTTTTATACCATCAAATTACAGTTTGCAACCATCTCTAACTTTCATGTTGGGAGAAAATCAGACTTCTGTTGCTTCATTGAAATTGTCCAAGGCTTTTACATGAGGAACTTTACTTCTGAGACCACCGTTGAAGGACCTGCTTCCTCCTTGAGGCATTACTTTTTTCTTTAAGCCCTGATTAGATCTTTTAGAACCGGCAGCTTCAATGAAACTAACATTTCTGTGTGATTATCTTCCTAGTGGCTATTACTTCAGATAGGAAGATTTCAGAGTTGCAAGCACTGTCATGTAAACTACCTCGGAATAGGATTTCTCTTCCAACCAATCACAACTTTCTTCTTAGAGTGGCTTTGGAAGTCACCCTTAATTAGACCATTAATTTACCAGTTTACTTTACCAATTTTTCCAGAGAAGGAGAATATACATTACATTTGCTGGATGTTCATCAGTTGAGGTTTTATTTGCATCATAGAAAAACTGACCAACTCTGTCTCCTTTTCTAGGGCCAAATTGGGAGACTGTTTTCAAAGTCACAGTATCCAGGTAGCTGTCTGATTGTATTACTTTGGCATAGAAAGCAAAGAGTCTGGCTACCCCTCACAAACCAAAAGTCTTCTGTACTGGAGCAGTTACACCATCTGCAGCTATTTTTGCTAGATTGCCAAGTAGTTACTCAATCTACAGTTCACTCCTTTTGTTTCCCATTACAAGTCAGACATATAGTCTAATCCTGTGCATCCTTTAGCTCCACCGTCCTTCAAAATATCCTTCTATTAGACCACCCTGGGGTTCATAGAAGCTGGGGGACTGTCCCATATGTTGAGACAGATGGGAAAGACAACATTGGATACGAAAGTTAATGTACTTATGATAACATTAGGTCCATGTTGTGTTCTTTTGTCCAGCTTAACCTTCCCTCCCTCCTTACCCCTTGCCAAAAACCGTCATGTTATGGCTCTTGACTGACTATTGGACATGTCTGGAGCCTTGTCTTGTATACAGTCTTGTAGTTTGCCTTTATTATAAAGTGGAAGTATTTTTAGGATGCAGGTAGGCCAGCCTGATCAGAGGTATTGTATGGACAGAATAGAACTATGGGGTAGAGGGACAGAGACTGAGCCATTGATCCAAGAGTCTAAAAGTTTGCTGATGCCAGATCCAAATAGATCCAGTATATTCATATATTGAGCGGTATGGACAAAGGTAATATAAATCTAACATTATGGTAAGTACATAACCTTCATTTGCTTAAAACCTCATCAGCTGTTACTATACACCAGTGTTGTTTTAAGATATGTGCACCCCCCCCCCTTAATAATGGGAGCAGACCGTGTTGAAAAAAATACACATCCTCCTTATTTTCCTGAAAACAATGCCTCCTTACTTGCTTAGGGCCACGGTAACAAAATGCATGCTGTTCATCTTTCTGCCAAGATGACGGTAAATGCTCATACTCATAACCCGTTACTGATAGTCTTTCCACTATCTCCTTGGTCACTTCTGAAAGTTGTCATCCACAGAGCATAAAAACTGTGCTCTGAGGAATTCCCCATAAGGAAGCCCTGCAGTCTTACATCTCCAGATGGAAAATATTTTCTATTTGGTGTCATAAAAAGAATGAGAATTCCCTTCAGGTGGGGGTCCCTACAATTTTGTCCTCCTTGTTAGAGCCTCTCAAATCTGGGCTTGCCTACTGTTCTATTAAGGCACACTTATCTGCATCTCATTCTGCATGCCAGTCAGTCCACCCTTGCTGTCAAGTGTTGAAGTCAAGCAGTTTTCTAAGGCATGTCCTTCACTTAAATCTACCTAGGTAGGCTCTTTCACCTCCATGGAATCTCATTTTTATTTTGGAAAAACATTCTTGTCCTACATTTTGAGCATTTGGCCTCCACATCTACAGTTTTGTACTTGGAAAACGATTTTGCTAGTAGCCCTTACATCTGCCAGAGTTCTCAGAGCTTCAATTTCTTATGGCTATCCTAGTTATTTTTCATAAGGATAGGGTCTCTTAGGGTTAACTCTTCTTTCATGCCCAGGGTGGTCAGTGAATTGTCTCTCAGTCAGGCTATACATTTACATACCTTCTTTCCAAACCCAGAGACCAGAGGTGATAGACTTCTGCATTCCTTGGATATACACATACAACTAAGTTTCTTCCTTGAAAAGACCAGAGATATTACGGAAAACAGACCAGCTTTTTGTGTCTTTCCAGGAAGGCAAATTGGGCAATCCACTCTCTTTCCAGTTATTTCGCCAATTCCATTTCCTTCTGTTCCTACAATGGCAAGACTTTCTCTTCCCCAATGAAAGCATACTGTTGTAGTGTTGCATCCCTCCTTCCTCCCCCTATTTTGTTGGTATTTATATGTACACTTCATAGACTGATGGGGGAATAGTCTTCCTTCTCCCCTTTTTTTGTCTGTTTATTTAGATCTTTCTCTCAGACTTGTTCATGGGCTCCTGGCTTTAGAGTCTGAGGATCTTACGCTGCTACATCCTCTGACGTACCCTTACTCCCATAGGCTTAGGTCATATGCTGAACATGCGAGCACATGGAAAGTTTGTGGCTTTGGTGTGACGGACAGGCATCAGTTTACCATGGTGAGAGAACACAGTAGTATTGAAATACTCAAGACATTTGCTTTTATGGTAAGTTCTTGCACAACTGTCTGTTCCATCTTATGACCTTTACCATCTTGACCCATGAATTTATAACAGCTGATGTAGAGAGATAAAATTATTTTATGACATTAATAAAATGTCTGCATCTGTTTTTTTTTTTTTTTTTTTTTTTTCTGCCAGTGTCAGACTTTTTTTTTGTTTTTAATAGGCTGGATATTTAAAAAAAGACCAGCTGTTTCTTTACTTTCCCAGAGGAGAGTGAAGGCATTTTTTTTCTTTTTAACATGTGCCTTATTTTATCCTCACAAATTAGATAGTGTTTATTTAGTGTTTATTGTTATGAAATATGAGGGAAATCCTTAGGCTAGATAGTTAAAAAGATGACCAGCTGTTTCATTACTTTGACAAATGAGAAAAGGCATTTTTTTTCTTTTTAACTGTGTGCCTTCCTGTATCCCTCACACATTACAGTGTTTATTGTTATCATAATTGAGGGAAATCCTTGCTTGGACTGCTAAGTGGACTTACAGGGCAGTACTTACAGCTGTAGTTTGTTTCCTAGGGTTTCACACCTTACCAGAACAGCAAGCTGTCTCTTTCTTCATGATCCATGTTTTTGGTACAGTGGTGATTCAAAGTATGTTTCAATAGAACCCTCACCCACTCCTGAAGCCATTGTGTTTGATGTTGGGTACAGGTATTGTGTAGTCACTATTGTGGCAAAAGACTGATGAAGGCCACATCCATCTTTTCTCCCTTTTGAAACCATTCTGTTTCATACTGTTTTTTTTTTTACTTTGGTGCTTGTTTGTCTTGCACTGGAATATTTATTGCAAAATAGTTGCTTAGCAGTACTGTCTTGTCAGTGATCTTTTCCTTGTGTCCATTAATTTTAGTTGTATGAACTTTCAGTGCAATGTGTTTAGTATAGGGTAGGGAAGACAGGTTCGACAATTTTTCCTTAAAACCCAGGCAGAAATATCCATTCGCCAAGCTCCTCTGCAATTGTTTCTGAAAAGCCACCGCTAGTGACGACAGTCTTCATTCTAACATTATGGACATTTGGATTGCCTTTCTTTCTCCTGCTATCCTTGTTGATGTGGGTCTCTTGAGGCAGTATAGCAATTGCCTCATTTACACAAACAACCCTCTACTAATAACAGTCTAGTACAGAGTGCAAGAAATGTATTTACACCAGGAGTCTAGAATCCATGCTCTCTCTCACTCAAAACAGTAACACTTAGAAGGTTGTCAACTCACCCACCACTAAATATTCACATAGTACCACTACTCATACACATAGTGCACATCAAACACGACAGTCCACATATGCTGAGGTTTTCTCAAAAAACTTACCGAAACACTAGAGATCTCCAAAACACAAGTCTGCTACAGCCAGTTTCCACAGCACCCATGACACATAGCAACACCATTGTCTCACCCACCAAGCCCGTAAGGTGTAACACTCAAAAAACAATTTTTTCTTGTCATTGGAGACTCAGTAGTGAGACACACAGATGTCCCACTCACCAGGTTGGACAATGAGAAAGTCACGGTCAGCTGCTTGTCCAGTGCCAGGTTTTGCCAAATCATGAATGCACTCAAGTGTCTCACCAACAAGTACCATTATGACTCATGTAGTTCATGTTGGTGTGAATGACTTGAGACGTACCTCACTGGACTGTATATAGACAGACGTAGTCGAGCTCTCTGAGTATGTGTCCCAGGCAGGTATGTCCCTAGCTTTAAGCAGCATACTACCCTCACCTAGAATGATGCAACAGTATAAACAAAAAATTATTGATTTCAATAAATGGCTTAGTTTTTGGTGTCATTCCAAGGGGATCCAGTTCCTGTCTCCCTGGGAATCCATGTTCAACAAACCTCTCTGCTTTGCCAGAGATGGTTTGCACCTTGCACCCCTAGGCTTTCAGCTGCTGGCAAAGGCTCTTGCCTCGCTCATAGTGTTTTTTTTAGGCAAGGTCTCAAAAACACCATTACCAATGTGAAATTAACCAATCAGAACAAAATAAGGGTCATGCTGCTAAATGCTAGGAGCTTAAACCAAAAATTGCACTCCCTGGAAGCGCTTCTATCACTAAAAGATGTAGATGTCTGTGCAGTCACAGAAACCTGGTTTAAGGCCTCAGAGATCACCCCGGCCCTGCAAGGCTACATTGCCTTCCACACATTTAGACCACATAATGAACATGTGCAAACTAAACGAGGCGGTGTTTCAATATATATTAGAGATAAATTCACTTCTAGTCTAGTTAGACTGGACAACTCCATGGAGTTACTCCAGGTCCAGGTTATGGTTGGTAAGACCTCCATTCAAGTCCTAGCCAGTTATAGATCTCCCTCCATGGGGTCACAACGCCCACTAAGCCTACTTAACCAAACTGAAGACAATCCAAATTTTACCACACTAGTTATGGGGGATTTCAATTATCCCACCATCGACTGAGAAACCTACTCTAGCCCAAACTTGCTAGTAAAAAAGTTCCTTGAGTTTGTGAATTCAAACGCTGTGGAGCAAATTGTCCATACCCCAACAAGAGGAACAAACATTTTAGATCTGGTCCTCACCAACATGTCAAACAGGTGCACTGCTGCAACTGTTGGACCCTCATTAGTTAAAACTGACCACAAATCAATCACCTTCGAATTGAACCAGAACTCAGAAAGGGTGAAATCAGACTAAAAAAACTTCACTGAGGTAAACTATACCCTCCTAGGTGAAGGTATAAATGCATTCCAAGCCCCACCACAAGCTGAAAGTGGTAACTACACTGAAGCTTTCCCTAAAGCCCTGTACAATCACTTGCATAAGTGTATAAACTCGGCTTTACCAGATAAAATCAAAGCCAGAGCCCTAAGTAAAATCAAGCTGCCATGTTGGACTTCCAGCATCAAAAACTAAAAACGAACCAAAACTGGGAAACGAAAAAAACTTGGCAAAAACACGGTATAGTCCACTAAAACCAGATTTATTGTGTAAGCGCTTTCATGCACATAACTCCATGCACTTCTTCAGACACCATATTCAATACGGATACAACATTTATAATTAAGCAATTAAACATAATTGATCACAATCAAATCCCTAATAAGTAGCTAAAAAGGAATATTACTTCCAAATGGAAACACAATTTGTATTTGTAAACCGGCAAATTAAGTCCTAAAGAGTGGATCATCAATACATTAATCACTATAACTGAAAGTGATTAAAAGCAAAATATGTGTATGTTTAATAAATAATACATGTTAAAAAAAAATATATATATAATATATATATAACCAGCAAAATAAGAAAAAACATTATACATATTGCCGTAAACACCCTGTATGAATCTCATAATACTGCAAATTTATATTAATACTAACGTTCCAATGCCTTCAATTTGAGCAAACATTTGATAGAGCAAGCCTCATTAATACCAGGGTAAACATAGGCATTTGTTTTCAACTGCCATAATAATTCCTGCTCCTCCAGTTTCAAGTGCCAGGGTCCACCTCTAATGTTTCTATACACCTGTTGAACTACCATAAATTTGAACGTGTGTGTATTATGCACCAATATATGCTTTGCTAAAGCATTAGTATTTTTCGCATTTGATATAGCGTAAATATGCTCACAGATCCACTGTTTAAAATGGCGTTATTATGGCAGTTAAAAACAAATGCCTATGTTTACCCTGGTATTAATGAGGCTTGCTCTATCAAATGTTTGCTCAAATTGAAGGCATTGGAACGTTAGTATTAATATAAATTTGCAGTATTATGAGATTCATACAGGGTGTATACGGCAATGTGTATAGGGTGTTTTTTCTTATTTTGCTGGTTTTGTATATATATATATATATATATATATATATATATTTTTTTTGTTTATTTTTAACATGTATTATTTATTAAACATACACATATTTTGCTTTTAATCACTTTCAGTTATAGTGATTATTGTATTGATGATCCACTCTTTAGGACTTAATTTGCCGGTTTACAAATACAAATCGTGTTTCCATTTGGAAGTAATATTCCTTTTTAACTACTTATTAGGGATTTGATTGTGATCAATTATGTTTTAATTGCTTAATTATAAATGTTGTATCCGTATTGAATATGGTGTCTGAAGAAGTGCACGGAGTTATGTGCATGAAAGCGCTCACACAATAAATCTGGTTTTAGTGGACTATACCGTGTTTTTGCCAAGTTTTTTTCATTTCCCAGTTTTGGTTCGTTTTTAGTTTTTTATGGCTGTGAGTATTGGCAACGTGAAATCTCAGTCCATGTTTGGTATGAGTCCCAACAGTTCGGGTACTTCTAGCCGAGGTGAGGACTCTATTGGTAATTTAACTGCATTAATTCAGCGGCTGACTCAGAGAGTGGATGACCTGGCGAGGAGAATGTCCGACCAGGCAAAAGATGGTGAGGTCACTGTACGTCCTAAACCAGGAGTCACTTTCAACTCTTGTCACCCTGTTTCTCGGAATTTGCCTGCTCCAATACCCGTTTCTACATCAAGTGGAAGCAGCAATGGCGGTTTGCCATCGGGCAGCCCGCCATACAATAACGGTCGTGACCAATATAATAGTGTAGCAGACATTGCTCCTAATAACAGCGCAAATAATAATAACATCAATTCAGCAGGTAGTCGTATGCATGGACTTCCGAATTTGAATGATTTCATGGGCATGCCTAATATTTTCCAAGCATTTGATTCCAATGTTGCATCTAACAATTTGCAATGCCAAGAAAGTAACAACAACATCATTTTCAAACAAACAGTTTAATCAAGGTTTGCTGAAATACAAAAAACTGCAAGTTGAAATTTTGTACTTTAAAGAATGTATCAGACTTGCAATTGTACCTAAGGGTTTACGTCAGTGGAAATTTCCTTCAGGTATTTTAAAAAATTCTGATTTCCATTTGCAATTGATTGAATTTTTTAACAAACAAGGATTGGACTTTTTAAATATTCTTATTAATCAATATGAAAAACAAATGTCTTTTTTAAAAAACCAGCTCGATGGTTTAGATAATGACATTCTTTCTGATCCTGAGTTTATTAAATATTAGTATGATTATAGGAGAATTTTCTCCAGTATCGACGCCTTGGTGGTTAAAAATCACAGAAACCAAAAAACGGAAAATCAGCCGTGATCAGCTAGCATACCAACAAAATCGGGCATATCCTGATCCACCAACAATACACTCAGGTTCTATTTGGAAAACCTCAGTGTTTTCTGAAACTATGGATACAGACAACAGGGCTGGGGCACCGAATGATGACAACATTGATTCCTCTCCTACTATAACAATAGCGAAATCAGGCGTAGTCAGCGTATCTTTAAGCAGAATCAGCAACAACAACGAAAAGGCCATCAATCTGGTCAACAAGAAAACAACCAGGGTTTTCACAAGAACAATGCCAAGTATTCAACTTCCAGGGTGAATTCCAACTGGACCCAACGACCACAGCGGAAGAAGAACAATCGATGCAGGAGGTAACTCCAGTTGAACAACAAGGGCAGTTTAATATTTTGCAGAGTATTAATCATGATTTTAATGTATATAACTATACTTCTTTGTCTATTTCCCAACAACTAGTTGAATTTTTGGCTAATGGGTTCAAATTTGTTCCTTATTCAAAACCGAATATAGCTCGAGTCTCATGTGATTTAATGGTTTTCACACGTAAATTGAATTTGAAAGCTATGTTTGGTAACTCTGGTAATGTGTTTTCTGATGAACGTGTCAAGTACTTTTAATCCGTCTCTTGACGATAATATAGCTTTGTTTGAGCGGATTTCTGAGATTCATTTTAGAGCTGCTATTTCTGATCATTTTCGCCATATGTACAGACATGATAGTAATTTGTCTAAAATGAAATGCAATTTATTGAATATATAAAAATACATACGATTCGTGTTATGCAACCAGATAAAGGTGGGGGCAATTTTTATGGATGAATGTAATTATGTAAACAGGATGAATAAGATGCTTCTGACTTCTAATTACTGTAAAGTTTCACTAAACTAGCTTAACCAAGCATATCAGGGTATAAAGAATTTTCTTAGTGACTTGTTCATTGAAGCAAGTATTTCTTTAGAATTGTATCTTTATCTTTGCCAGCACCTTTGATCCCAGTTATTTTTGGAGTCCCTAAGTTGCACAAAAACATGGTTGATCCCCCTCTTAGGCCCATTATTGATGGGCGTAAGTCTGTCACATACGCTTGTGCAAAATGTGTGGATACTAAGCTAAAAGAAGTCCTTAAGACAGAGCCCCAAATATGTCGGGATTCATGGCATGTGTTAAATCACTTGAATACTATTCCATTCAAGGTGCCTATGGATTTCTTACTGTAGACATTAAAGATTTATATACAGTTATTCCCCAAGATCTTGGCATAGAATGGGTAAGGGAATTTTTACACATTAAACATGTTCCAGGAAAGGATATTGATTTGATCATTTCATTGTTGGATGTCGTGTTGAAAAACAATTTTTTTCTATTTAAAGGCGAGTATTTTTGCAGAAGTCAGGTGTCGCCATGGGCTCCCCATGTGGGGAGCTTCGCTAATGCTGTTATGGCATATTGGGAACATACTTTTTTGTTCCCCTATCATACTTTCAGTAACATCGTGGTTTGGTATACCCGATACCAAGATGATATATTTATCATCATGAAAGGTTCTAGTAGTGAAGCCAAGCAGCTAGTTGAAGCTATGTCT
Source organism: Protopterus annectens (assembly GCF_019279795.1). Lineage (NCBI taxonomy): Eukaryota > Metazoa > Chordata > Ceratodontiformes > Protopteridae > Protopterus > Protopterus annectens. The sequence continues at coordinate 491,564,958 of NC_056737.1, read as the reverse complement.
TCTTCTACATCATTTTTAGAATTTACTTTTCAATATCATGAAAATTATATTAATTTTCTCGACATTCAACTACACAAAGACATGATCCATCACAGATTCAAATCTTTGATATACAGGAAAGCTTTCTATAGTAACTCCTTTTTGCATTTTTCAAGCAATCATCCATTCTTTCAAAAAAGAGGGATAGTTAAAGGACAGTTAGAGTATCTAGAATGTGTTCAGATGATGATGATTTTCAACAAGAATGTAACAACTTAAAAGCCATGTTCCTTAGTCGTGGATATCCAGCCAAATTGATCCAAACTCCTAACAAAGAAGTTACTGATAAGAGATGGAATGGTACCTCTTTTAGCTAGTTGCACCATCCAGACAAACAAAATTATAGATCCAGTTAACCGAGATGATAGCAATTTGGTAATGTCTGTCATAACAAAGAATAGTAGTTATGTGACTAGTTTTTTAACCCAATTTAATGTCATGTCAGGACAATTTAGGGACATTTTGAAGTACAATTGGGATATTATTTTGCAACAACAAGGTCTTAATAAGGTTTTAGGTGTCAAACCAACAATAGCTTTTAAGAAAGGTCCTAATTTAAAGACATTAGAACTACCATTAAAAAGTAGTAAATCTCAAAAAGGTATGTATAAATGTGGTAGATGTAATTATTGTAAATATATTCAAACAGGCCACGTTTTTTACATCAAAGGCATTAAATATTGTATTCATGATAAATTTAATTGTGAAAGCCAAGGTGTAGTGTACGTTGCTTTATGTCAAACCGCATTTTATTTTGGCAAAACTGAACGCCATTTTAAACAGCGGATCTATGAGCATATTTACGCTATATCAAAGGCGAACAATACTAATGCTTTAGCAAAGCATATATTGGAGCATAATACACACACGTTCAAATTTATGGTAGTTCAACAGGTGTATAGAAACCCTAGAGGAAGACCCTGGCACTTGAAACTGGAGGAGCAGGAATTATTATGGCAGTTGAAAACAAATGCCTATGTTTACCCTGGTATTAATGAGGCTTGCTCTATCAAATGTTTGCTCAAATTGAAGGCATTGGAACGTTAGTATTAATATAAATTTGCAGTATTATGAGATTCATACAGAGTGTATACTGCAATGTGTATAGGATGTTTTTTTCTTATTTTGCTGGTTATATATATATATATATATATATATTTTATTTTTTATTTTTTAGCATGTATTATTTATTAAACATACACATATTTTGCTTTTAATCACTTTCAGTTATAGTGATTAATGTATTGATGATCCACTCTTTAGGACTTAATTTGCTGGTTTACAAATACAAATCATGTTTCCATTTGGAAGTAATATTCCTTTTCAACTACTTATTAGGGATTTGATTGTGATCAAATTGTGATTGTGATGTTTTAATTGCTTAATTATAAATGTATCCATATTGAATATGGTGTCTGAAGAAGTGCACGGAGTTATGTGCATGAAAGCGCTTACACAATAAATCTGGTTTTAGTGGACTATACCGTGTTTTTGCCAAGTTTTTTTGGACTTCCAGCATCAACAAACTCTACAATAAACAGAAAAAGTTGCTGTCCAAGAAAACAAAGACACGGACAGTGGAAAAGCACCGTACTCAGCCTTAAAAGGCAAGTAAGACAACTTATCAAATCCTCCAAGAGCTCCTTTGAGAGAAACCTAGCAAGTTTGCCAAGGATAACTATAAGGCCTTTTACAGCTGTATATGTAACCTAAAGGGTAGGACCCAAGCATCTGCAAAACTGGTGGCCAACAGTATCACACACACACTGACCTCACAGTGATAGTGAACCTGCTAGCAGATAGGTTTGGCAATAAATTTCACTCCCTTATCCCGTCCTAACTTACAACAAACCCTCCCTCAGACCCCCCCCCCCACTTACATGTCTGAAGAGCAGGTCCTCAAAGCCCTGCCAAGGCAAAGATCACTGTATCTGTAGGACCAGATGACATCCCAGGCTAAAACATGAGCTAGCATCACCACTAAGTACCCTTTTCAGTCATAGCCTAACCACAGGCTTTGTTCCTGTGGAGTGGAGAACAGTTACAGTTATTCCCCCTCCACAAAGGTGGCCTAGCAACAGACCCAAGGAATTACAGACCCATAAGTCTGACCAGCCTCATCTGTAAGGCCACAAAATGTATCATTATGGACCTCATAAATATAGACAGGTGACCTCCAAACCCTGGATCCTACCCAATTCGGCTTTGTGAAGGGAAAATCCTGCTTGTTAAATCTGGTGGATTTCTTTGAAAGTGTGACCAAGGCCATTGATTAGGGTACCTTGACTTGGCAAAGGCTTTCGACACAATTCCACTTTCAGACGACTGCAAACTAGGTGCAATCATTGAATCCCCAAATGATGTCAGTATACTCCAAGATGGTCTCACACAGACCAACGACTGGTGTATTAGTCACGGTTTCAAACTGAATGCAAAGAGTGCATCATCATTTCCTTCGGTAAAAGGTGCTTTGACAAAGTATTAGTTTAAGGGTGTGCACACTTATGCAACCAGCTTATTGTACGTTTTTTATTTTTTTTATATTTTTTCTCCTAACAGATTTGTCTGTTTTTAAATTGAATTGTACAGGTTATAGGTCACATTAAAAGTGGGAAAAGTTTTGACATGATTTATTGTGGTCTGATTTTTTTATATCACTATATATATATATGTATATATATATATATATATATATATATATATATGTATATGTATATATAAATATGGGTCTACCTGAATTAACCGAAACTGTAAATGACCGACAGCGAGATAATTGACACTGGAAAACTGACAACAGAGAAGACCGACAGTTGAGAATCCCGACGCTGAGAACACCGACATGTTAAGGTAAGTGTGCGATAGGGACGGACGTTAGGGTCAGGGTGTGGGTAAGGTAAGTGTGTGATAGTGATGGACATTAGGGTAGGGTCCGGGTGAGGTAAGTGTGCGATAGTGACGGACTTTAGGTTTAGGGGTGGGTTAAGTGAGTTAGGGTGCGGGTAAGGTAAGTACGATAGTGACGGACTTAAGGGTTATGGGCGGATTAAGTGAGTTAGGGTTAGGGTGCGGGTAAGGTAAGTGTGCAGTAATGACGGACCTTAGGGTTAGGGTTTGGGTTAAGGTTAGTGCATATATAGTTGTGCATGTAAGGTTTAGTGTAGGATTGTAAGGTTTTTGGTGTGCTTGTGCTGTGTGTGTGTTTTTCGGGAAAGTTATTTGTTTTGTTGATTATCGGGATTGTGGTTTGTTGGGCATGTGAAGTTTCGTGTTTTTGAACTTTTGGTTTTGTCGTGTCGATTATTTCGTTGTCGGTGTTTTGGCATGTCAGTGTTATCAGCTAGATCCATATATATATATATATATATATATATATATATATATATATATATATATATATATATATATATACACACACACACACACACACACACACACACACACACACACATATTCCTTATTTTGTGTACATTTATGTATACTAAATCTTTTTTTTTTTCATTTGTGAAGGTTTGAGTTTAGCAGGGTGATTTTCAGTTCCCCTCAGTAGTGGCAAACCTTCGTGCTTGTAAGAATCTGTCCAGTTGCTTAAGCCTAAGTAGTTTATTGAGACTAAATTACCCTTGTGAAGTTACTGTACAAACATAGCATCAGATGTTCTTGGACATGACACCACTTCCTCATCCTCTTACTACTACAGCCTTTCACAGACAGCTACTGATTCAATTCCCATGGTCTCTGTGCCAAGGTGGTCTGAGGCTGCTTAGTTATCCTTGAAAGGTCAGAGTATAGTAAAGTTGTCTAAAATCTTACCATAACAATAGATGTACTTCTCTTCACTGTTGCAGTAGTATTCTAAACAGAAGGGATCTCCTGTCCAGGGCAGCCCGGCCCTTGGCCAGTATACCAAAGCGTAATGATCTTGTACGCGCCATACATCACACATGCTCCCTGTACAGAAAATAGGGCATAAAAGGGATGTATGGACACAGATGCCTAGAACTGAATTGCCCCAGAAGAGAACAGTCTCCATATGAGAAAGGAGTCCATGCACATCCAGAAGGGAATCTAAAATAAAAAACAGAAAAACGAGGGGGTTGGAAGGAGGTGGTGAATACTATAGCAGTGAAGACAAAGACATCTACTGTTAGACTTTACTCAGTTGTACTATGTCCTTCTGTATCACTGTTGCAGTGTTATAAACAGAAGGCAGAGTAAAAATGTTCAAGAAACAGAATGGGAGGGGGAAGGCTGAGAATAGCCCTCAACAAACCCATATAAAATGGTTCCAGCAAAACCTGCTCTGACACTAGAAACCATATCCAACTTATAATGCTTAGTAAAGGTATGCACTGAAGACCATGTAGCAGTTTCAAGGATGGAATTGGTGTCTGTCCCTTGGAAGAAGGCACCAGAAGAGAGAACAGCCCTAGTGGAATGAGCTTTATCAGAATTATAGAGATTTGTCATGAAAAGTAAAACAAAAGGAAATGGCCCTTAGATATCCAGGAGGAGATGATTTGCTAAGAAACAGCCAAACTCAGTGTCCTGGGATGAAAACAAAACCCCGATCAGACTTATGAATGGCCTTAGGTTTATCCAAATAGTAGCTAAACTGTCTGTGGAAATCCAAGGTATGCAGGACCCTTTCACTAGCAGACGGAGGAGAAGGGAAAAAGGAAGTTCTGCTGACTGAGTCAAGGGCAAGTCATTTACTACCATGGGCATATAAGTAGGATTAGTATGAAAGGACAACCTGCCCCTTTGAAAAAAGGAAGGATTGCCAAAGAGGCCTGGAGCACAGAAACTCTGAGCAGAAGTAAGAACCAGCAACAAAACAGTCATCCAGATACAATATTGCAAAAGAAGCAGAATCTACAGGCTGAAAAGGAGCCTGAGTCAAATTTTCCAAAACAAAATTAAGGTCCCAAGGAAGAGGAATAGGTTTCCTTGGAGGCCTAATATACAGGATGCCTTTAAGAAATTGTTTGACCTCAAAATGAGAAGCCAAAGGAGGATTTAAGGGCAGACAAGCAGAAATGCCTCACAAATTGGCCTTCACAGAAGAATAGGCCAGGCCAGACTGGAGCAACTCTCACAAATAAGAGAGGGCCAGGGGGACCCCACACTGAAAAAGCATCCTGGTTATGAGCATAGCACCAGACAGAAAATCTTTTCCATTTGGACATATAATATTTTCTGGTTGAGGGTTTCCTTGCCTCCTGCAAAACCCTGAGCACATCCTCAGAAAAGAGGTGCCTGAAAGTGGTCAAAAACTATCACCCATGGTTTCAGTTGAAGAGTGGACAAGTGAGGATGGAAGATCCCTTGTCCTGTGTCAGGAGATCCAACTGTTGAGGCAACTTGTGGTGATTGCCCTTGGCCAGATGCATTAAGAAGAAGAAGTAGTGCTGTCTTGGCCAAAAGAAATTCACTAGCAACTCTCTTGGAAATAGAGGAAGACAAGAGAAAGCATAAAGAAACATCCCCTTCCAAGGAAAAGAAAGGGCATCCATCTTCCATGCCAGATGGCATGACTGTAGAACAGAAAAGAGGAAGCTACCTGTTCAGAGCGGAGGCAAAAAGATCTACCTGAGGAATACCCCACCAATGGACAATGTCCAGAAACACGTCTCTGTGAAGCATCCATTCATGAGCTTGTGTTTTGGACTTGCTCAGTCTGCTACTGCATTGTGCTCTGAAGGAATGTATACTGCCTGAAGAGTTTTAACTGATAACTGAGCTACCTGCCAAGCCTGAAGAGCCATCCTGCTGAGGATGTAAGATTTTGTGCCTCCTTGCTTATTGACTACTACATCACTGTTGTCTGTGTGCACCTTCAAGGGGCCTGGAGAGAACATGGAGTGAAAAACTTAACGGCCATAATCAGAGCTCTCATTTCTTTGATTTTTATGTGGTCTAACTTCTGATGGAATGGCCAGAAGTGACCAAAAGAAGCCCCCCCACCCCATGTCTGAGGCATCGGTGAACAGTTCTTGAGAAGGAACTGGAGGCTGAAAGGGCATGCCTGGGTTGAGAGTAAACTGTTCAATTCACCACTCAAATTCCTTTTTTGGTCAGGAAGGGAGAGGTACACTGAAATCCATAGGGTAACAGTGCTGCAGTCAAACTGACTTGAGGCACCATTGAAGTTTCTACATATGCAGTCTGGCAAGAGGGAGCATTTGAAAAGAAGAGACCATGAACTCCCTGGCTGGCATGGCAGTCAGAGGAAGAAGATACTGTAAGAAAGCTGTCAGTGGCAAAATCTTTGGAGGTAGAAGAGAGGCCAACATTGGCACTGTCTGAGCCTGCATCACAGATAACATAATCCTGAGAGGCAGTTAGAACAGACTGTGATGGTGAACCCTAGACTTTGAAGAAGAGAGATGATGAACTCCAGATCCTGTAAAAGGAGACTGGGAGAAGGCATCTGAAGCAATAGGTCATCTAGATAAGAAAAACTTTGAATGCCTTGGAGCCTGCAAAAAGCAGTCATAGGATCAAGGCATTTTGTAAGTAGCCTTGGGGCAGTAGAAAGGGCAAAGCAGGGAACTGAAAATGAAAGGAAGACGCACAGAAAGCTAAAACTTCCTGAGAAGAGGGTGACTAGGGATAGAAATGTAAGCATCTTTCAGATCCAAAGACACCAGTAAAGCCTGAGGTGGTAAAAGAGGAATAAGTAATAAATAACAGTAATAGCACTACACAACAAATCCAGACTCACCAAAAACAAAATGCATACAACAAAGTTGTCTGAAACCACAAGTGGTCAATAAACTATCCAACTTTAATTAAATCTCTCACAAGTAAAAACACTTTCGCATAAAAATGCTTTATCAGGCAAATAACTTTAACTTCCATATTTGTATGCACTGTTGAATAAAATCATGCAACTTCTAAAATTAATCAGTTCATTCAGTTAACATTTAAAGATACATCCACAATAACTGTTTTAGAATAGGCTTAATGCTAAACATTTCATTTAAACCTGGATATTGTTGTGCCCTAAATCTAATGATATATTTACTTTCTTCTTTTCTGTTAGGTTTTTAATATCCCTCCCTAATGTGTTCGTACACATCTTGTAGTATCATAAATTTAAAAAAAATAATGTGTTATCTGTAATTTTATATGCCTGAGTAAAGCATTTGTCTCTACACACCTCTTTATTTCTGATAAATGATCACGTATTCATTCCTTGAGTTTCTGATTTGTCTTTCCTACATAGAAAGCATCACAGTTATGTCACTTCACTATGCAAATAATAATTGTATTATCATGAGTGCCATGAACTCGCAGTTTGAAGTCTTCTTTACTAACTGTATGTTCCATAGTTCTTCCTGTGAATATGTATTTACAATATGTGTATTTATTGCATGTATAAGTCCAGTTTTTATCAGATGTGTGAATGCTAGTGTATTTGACTTGTTCTTTATAACATAGTCTGTCTTTTAATGTGTTCTATCTTTTATAGCTAAAATTTGGTCTTTTATTGCTTACTTCTTTCATTTCCGGTATCTGATGGATTAACTAGTGTTTCCTAATTATATTCTTAATATTTAAGAGTAATTCTGTTATATCTTAATATGCAGCTACAGTTATTCATTGCATTGTCTTTATGTTTTGTTCTATTTTTCATTTCTGAAAATGTGTTTTGCATCCAGTTTTCTCCCATCTTTAATTTTCATGTTTAATTTTAAGTTAATCTTTGATGCTGGTATCCCCTGTTGTTTAATTCATATGCCATTCTCTCTGTCTGAATATTTGTGTTACTGTCTTGTGTGTTTAGTCTAGCTGCGTGCATCATCTGATTGTATTATCAAAGATTAAAGATGGACACATACTATTGCGATGTTAGTACATATTTCTTTGTATCTCTTTCTTGTCTCTGTCCCTTTGTATTCTTAATGTTATATCTAAAAAATCTATTGGTGTAAAATGCATATTTTTCTTAAATGTTAAAAAATTTGTTGTAGTATGTACATATGCAATAAATTCATCTAAAATATGTAACGGACTATCCCATATAAAAAAACAAATCATGTACAAATCTCTTACAGAAAACTGTCAGTTGGCCATATTGATTCTGAATTTCAGAGATGATGTACGAATTCTCCCATGCATTCATAACAATATTTTCATAAGTATTCACCACAGGACTACCCATGGCTGCACCTTTCATCTGCTTATAAAACTCTGTCTTGAAACATAGTTTGCCAGCAGAATTTCAAGCAATGTACATGTAACATTTATGCTGTATTGCTCAAAGGTGTCTCCATTGATACATATTTTCTTTCATATTCAATACCATCTTCATATGGAATTGATGTGAGTAATGAATCTACATCTAGCATAACAAAGTAACAGTTATATAATTACTTGTTGACCATTCAAATAGTTGTATGAAATCAGTTGTGCCTTTTATAATCGTTTTTGATTTTGCAATGCTATCTTTAGTCATCTTTCTAAATATTTAGAAATAGGTTCAGTAACCCACCTTCTCACTGATGCAGTAGATCGAATGGGTGGGTTATTTAGAGTTTAGAGACTTGTATATCGTAGGTACCCCATATATTATTGGAATTCTCGTTGATGTATATAAAAATTCATGTGTTGAAATTTCTCCATTTAGATGCATGTTAAACACCATTAAATTGACATCATTATCTATTCTCATGACATTCATTGCTAATGTTTCTAACATCATGTTTTTGTAATAGTCAGCATCGAAAGTAACTGTTCTGTCTCCCTTATCAGCATTCTTAATTAATATGTCAATATTATTCACTAATGAATGGATAGCTTCACTCTGTTCATTGGTTAAGTTATGGAATGCCCTTTTTTGTTTTGTTGTATATATTCATATATTTCATTCTCTACTGCAGTTTCAAATACAGAAACGGTTGGACTACTCATCGGTATAAATGTACTTGTTCTGTTGTACGTAAATTCAGGCATCTAATATTTATTAACAAAAGTATTTGTAGATGTAATTTTCTAACAAACAGTTTAAACACTAATAAAACTTGAGAAATGTCTACTGTATCTGCTGGTATAAACGTCAAGCCTTTTTTAAACCTGAGTATTCATTTTTGATTAGTTGATATTATGACAAGTCAAACACTATGTTGTTAATATTTACCTGTTGTCCATTTGTTTTCTGGATTGACTCCTTGTGACTGGACTGCTGTTTGTCTCCCTCACTTTCATTCTACCCTGATAGCTGTTCATTCATTCTCGTTGTGGAGGTAGGGGAAATGGCTCTTGTAAAAACGGAAAATCCAAAGGGTTCAAATCAGTAATGATTTCTGAATCAACAACCACCGTTCATGTTGGACAGAGTGTGTGTTCTCATTGTATCAATTCCTTAGCTTGTATGTGCTGAATATGAACTGGGTGTTTATCTTTATGGTTGTACTGATTCCTTCAGGCATATATTCTGAGTCTGAAATGGCTCCACTTCCTTCACTCTTTGCTGATTATGATTGGGCCATATGAACATATGGCCCATTTTAAAGTCATTAAGTTCTCTCCTTAGCTTCCACTTTTGGTCTCAATAAACCTGTGTTCAAAGGCTGTTATTTTATCTAGCATTTCTATTAATAATGCAGAATGTCTGTTGGATTCAGTATTAGTGATCAATTCATTATAACAGTTCATCACTTCCACCCTCAATTCTGTTTTGATGGGCTTGAAAAATAAATTTGTAGTTTTCATATATTGTATAGAACAATTCAAATTTATCACTTGCCATTGCTTAAGTAATTCTGTCTACTTCTGATAAGCCATAATTTTACTTATTTGCAGCCCTCTTGGAACATTTATGTCTGTATATAGGCATTGAAGCTAAGACACTGACATTGCAGTTTTAAGTGACTGCATTTTTCATTCAGATATGTCCAGTTTATCTTTATACTCAGCAAGTGACCCTTCAGCATTCTATTTTAAGTTAATGTCATGTTCAGTCATCATCTCTTCAAAACATTGTAATAATGGAGTTTGACATATTTGAATCAGATAATTAATGTGTTTGATAAACCGTTATTCAACATTGCTTGTGGAGGGACTACTATGATGTTTTCTCATGTTCGCAGGTGTATCCAGACATTATAAGTAATAAAAATGATAGCGCTACATGACAAATCCAGACTCACCAAAAACAAAATACAAACAAGTTGTCCAGAGCCACAAGCAGTCAGTAAAATATCCAGTTTTAATGAAATCACTTGCAAGTAAAAACACTTTTGCATAAAAAATGCTTCATCAAGCAAATAACTTTAAATAAAATTTCCATACTTATAATCAATATCGAATAAAATCAACAACTGTTTGAATGGTCAAAAAATAATTATATAAGTGACTGCTCCTTTGTTACTTTTGATATAGATTCATTATTCTCATCAATTCCAAATGAAGGTGTTGAATATGTTAGAAAGTATACATCAGTGGAGACACATTTGAGAAATTTGGATATAAAAGTTATATGTACATTGCTTGAAACTACTGACAAGCAATGCCTTTATGTTTCAAGATAGATTTTATAAGCAGATGAAAAGTGTAGCCATGGCTACTCCAGTGGTGAATACTTATGCAAATATTGTTTTGAATGCATGGGAGAATCAGTATAACTTCTGTAAAATTCAGAACCAATATTGCAACAGAAAGTTTTCTATAAGAGATTTGTAGATTTTTATGGGATGGTCCATTACCTATTCTAGATGACTTTATATCATATTACATACTACAACTAATTTTTTTAACATTTAAGAAAAATATGCATTTTACACAAATAAACTTTTTAGATTTCTGCAGACTGTTGTTCTGTTGTGGCAGCCCCTAACAGGAAAAGCCGAAAGGAGAAGATTTTTTTAGATATAACATTAAGAATACAAAAGGATAATGACAAGTCTATATAAGAAGGAGATAAAAAATATGCATTTACATTGTGATAGTATGCATCCATCTTTCATCTTTGATAATATAGTTAGAAATCAGATGATGCTTGCAGCTAGATTAAATACACAAGACAGTAACATGAATATTCAAATAGAGAATATGGTGTATGACTTCAACAGTAGGGGATACCAGAAACAAAGATTAATTGAAATTAAAGATAAGAGAATATTGGATGCAAAACCCATAATCTGATGTTGTTAATCTTCATCTGTTCTGGACTCTTGGGTAGTTTGTTCCGATCCTCAGAAGCGGTCCGGCTGTTATATAGCTCCTGACAGCCAAAAATCTCTCGAATTGATACTCTACCCACAATGCCCCTCTGCAGTTTACCTCAGATCTTGTTTTCCACTCTTATAGCAAGACACATCAGCCAACTCTTCTCTTGCAGCTAAGTAATATTTAAAATATATTAGTCTTTCTACCTTTCTTTCCTATAAAACCTCAATATTCTTCATTTCTCTACCCACCTTTTTTACTTGTGAGTGCATTTCCTTCCCTGTTGGTATTCTTTCTGTACCATCGCTGGTAGTTGTACTTCTGTATCCATCAATATTCCTTTCCCTACCGTCGCTGGTAGTTTTTCCTCTCTCCTTTTCTGTCTACTGTTTTGGTAGTTCTTTTTACCATTGTTGGTAGAACTTTCTCCCTTTCCAATCTATCCTTGTGCATGTGTGTGTGTGTGTGGTGTGACTGCTGACTTTTTCCTCTGCCACTTGTCAATATGGCAGATAAGTCCAAAGGCACAACTGGATTTAAATAGTGTCAGGACTGCAGCCAGAAAATGCCTAACTCTGACAGGCATTCAGCTTCTGTTTATTGTCTAGGTGCCCCTCATTTAGACGTAGGGTGCTCCATCTGCCAGGCCTTCAGTACTAGGGCCTTGCTAGAATGTCAAAACAAGCTTATTCTAAAAGAGCTTCTTAAGACCCCCCCCCCCTTTGAAGAAGCTTTATCCAAGATGATGTCTCCAAAGGCCTCTGGATGTTCTTCGTGTTTCACTGTTGCAGTCACCACATTTGGGTTATCTGCTTTCAGTAGCCCTCAGTCGGCCTGATTAACAAAGTCTTGGGTCCTGCGTCGGTTGCTGTCACTTCTTCCATGACGTCAGGTCTTCAGGGGTATAAAACATGCATCTGACTCCATTACACCAGTCTTTCTTGATGTGCGGTGCCCGAAACAGAAGCAGTTCGCAAGTGCCAGTCGGCCAACTCCTGAATTTTTAGTTTTCGAGTTTCAGAACCGAAGTCTTCAACTAAAAGCTAATTACCCCATTGGGGAAACTTTTTCTTGCTCTAAACCGATGTCAGTAAAAGTAAATAATTGCATTACTTGTGGAAAGCAAATACCTCATAAAGAATTTAATTCGTACTGTATTCCTTGCCTAGGCCCTGACTACGACGTACCTCGCTGTTGGTACTGTGCCTTATTTAAACCACGAACTGTCCGTCATTGGTATATTTTCGCTTCTAAATATTTTGGTGCTCGGTTCAATTATCCTGTTATGTCTTCGGTAAGCTATCCAACTACCGACATTCCGAAAAAAATGCAAAGATAAAGACAGAGACAGGACGCCTAGGTCCAAAGCTGCCAACGACGCTTCTCCTGAGCCAGTCGCCAGTTCGCCGGTACTCAGTGAGGCGCTTTCGCAGCCCCTGATACTCACTACTTCAGATTCACAGGCCTCTACTGAGACCCACTTGGACTCCGCGAGATGCTTCAACTGTGGAACCTGCGGATGTCTCTACCTTGGATGGGTCCGGAGCCGCTGTGCAGGCACCGGCTTCTGAGGGTGTATTCAGGCCTACTGACTTGCGTATTAAACTGATGCCATCTTCTTCTTCAAGGCCTAAAACTCGAACCATGCCTAGAAAACTGATGCCCAGACTGCATGGTCAGGCCTCTATGCCTAAAAAACAAATGATAAGAATGGCTGAAGACCTTATTACTTTAATCAGGGGAAGCCAGCCTTCCCCCTCTAAGAGACCTAGGACTGAGTTTGCTTATGATACTTCTGACCAGGATTCTGAATTTTCTGTTTCCTCTAATGACCAGGATTTACCCTTATCTGCCTGTGAGGATTCTGATGCTGAGGACTCTATTCCCTCTGCTTCTCCCCCAGAGGATTTCTCATTTGGTGAAACCTTGCATACTCTCAAGGAGCATTTTTGTTGGGAAAGTCAGGATTTCTCTGATTCTAAAAAGAGGCTTAGGGATTTCTTACTACTGCCCCAGCACAGACCTTTAGCCATACCTCCTGTACTAGACATTGTTGATGATGCCTTTTCAGAATCTAGCTTAGCCCCTGACTCTTTACCTCCTGCTCCCAGAAAACCTGATAGATATTACAGGGTCCCTGACTCTCACAAGTTCCTTTTTAAAACCCTACTGTGGATCCTGAGACCATTTCACAGGGACCCAAGGGCATCAAAACTACTACTGCCAAAAATCCTACCCCCTCTGATAGAGACTCCAGGGTGCAGGTAACAACAACATCATTTTCAAACAAACAGTTTAATCAAGGTTTGCTGAAATACAAAAAACTGCAAGTTGAAATTTTGTACTTTAAAGAATGTATCAGACTTGCAATTGTACCTAAGGGTTTACGTCAGTGGAAATTTCCTTCAGGTATTTTAAAAAATTCTGATTTCCATTTGCAATTGATTGAATTTTTTAACAAACAAGGATTGGACTTTTTAAATATTCTTATTAATCAATATGAAAAACAAATGTCTTTTTTAAAAAACCAGCTCGATGGTTTAGATAATGACATTCTTTCTGATCCTGAGTTTATTAAATATTAGTATGATTATAGGAGAATTTTCTCCAGTATCGACGCCTTGGTGGTTAAAAATCACAGAAACCAAAAAACGGAAAATCAGCCGTGATCAGCTAGCATACCAACAAAATCGGGCATATCCTGATCCACCAACAATACACTCAGGTTCTATTTGGAAAACCTCAGTGTTTTCTGAAACTATGGATACAGACAACAGGGCTGGGGCACCGAATGATGACAACATTGATTCCTCTCCTACTATAACAATAGCGAAATCAGGCGTAGTCAGCGTATCTTTAAGCAGAATCAGCAACAACAACGAAAAGGCCATCAATCTGGTCAACAAGAAAACAACCAGGGTTTTCACAAGAACAATGCCAAGTATTCAACTTCCAGGGTGAATTCCAACTGGACCCAACGACCACAGCGGAAGAAGAACAATCGATGCAGGAGGTAACTCCAGTTGAACAACAAGGGCAGTTTAATATTTTGCAGAGTATTAATCATGATTTTAATGTATATAACTATACTTCTTTGTCTATTTCCCAACAACTAGTTGAATTTTTGGCTAATGGGTTCAAATTTGTTCCTTATTCAAAACCGAATATAGCTCGAGTCTCATGTGATTTAATGGTTTTCACACGTAAATTGAATTTGAAAGCTATGTTTGGTAACTCTGGTAATGTGTTTTCTGATGAACGTGTCGCAAGTACTTTTAATCCGTCTCTTGACAATAATATAGCTTTGTTTGAGCGGATTTCTGAGATTCATTTTAGAGCTGCTATTTCTGATCATTTTCGCCATATGTACAGACATGATAGTAATTTGTCTAAAATGAAATGCAATTTATTGAATATATAAAAATACATACGATTCGTGTTATGCAACCAGATAAAGGTGGGGGGGGGGGGCAATTTTTATGGATGAATGTAATTATGTAAACAGGATGAATAAGATGCTTCTGACTTCTAATTACTGTAAAGTTTCACTAAACTAGCTTAACCAAGCATATCAGGGTATAAAGAATTTTCTTAGTGACTTGTTCATTGAAGCAAGTATTTCTTTAGAATTGTATCTTTATCTTTGCCAGCACCTTTGATCCCAGTTATTTTTGGAGTCCCTAAGTTGCACAAAAACATGGTTGATCCCCCTCTTAGGCCCATTATTGATGGGCGTAAGTCTGTCACATACGCTTGTGCAAAATGTGTGGATACTAAGCTAAAAGAAGTCCTTAAGACAGAGCCCCAAATATGTCGGGATTCATGGCATGTGTTAAATCACTTGAATACTATTCCATTCGAAGGTGCCTATGGATTTCTTACTGTAGACATTAAAGATTTATATACAGTTATTCCCCAAGATCTTGGCATAGAATGGGTAAGGGAATTTTTACACATTAAACATGTTCCAGGAAAGGATATTGATTTGATCATTTCATTGTTGGATGTCGTGTTGAAAAACAATTTTTTTCTATTTAAAGGCGAGTATTTTTTGCAGAAGTCAGGTGTCGCCATGGGCTCCCCATGTGGGGGGAGCTTCGCTAATGCTGTTATGGCATATTGGGAACATACTTTTTTGTTCCCCTATCATACTTTCAGTAACATCGTGGTTTGGTATACCCGATACCAAGATGATATATTTATCATCATGAAAGGTTCTAGTAGTGAAGCCAAGCAGCTAGTTGAAGCTATGTCTTCTTCTACATCATTTTTAGAATTTACTTTTCAATATCATGAAAATTATATTAATTTTCTCGACATTCAACTACACAAAGACATGATCCATCACAGATTCAAATCTTTGATATACAGGAAAGCTTTCTATAGTAACTCCTTTTTGCATTTTTCAAGCAATCATCCATTCTTTCAAAAAAGAGGGATAGTTAAAGGACAGTTAGAGTATCTAGAATGTGTTCAGATGATGATGATTTTCAACAAGAATGTAACAACTTAAAAGCCATGTTCCTTAGTCGTGGATATCCAGCCAAATTGATCCAAACTCCTAACAAAGAAGTTACTGATAAGAGATGGAATGGTACCTCTTTTAGCTAGTTGCACCATCCAGACAAACAAAATTATAGATCCAGTTAACCGAGATGATAGCAATTTGGTAATGTCTGTCATAACAAAGAATAGTAGTTATGTGACTAGTTTTTTAACCCAATTTAATGTCATGTCAGGACAATTTAGGGACATTTTGAAGTACAATTGGGATATTATTTTGCAACAACAAGGTCTTAATAAGGTTTTAGGTGTCAAACCAACAATAGCTTTTAAGAAAGGTCCTAATTTAAAGACATTAGAACTACCATTAAAAAGTAGTAAATCTCAAAAAGGTATGTATAAATGTGGTAGATGTAATTATTGTAAATATATTCAAACAGGCCACGTTTTTTACATCAAAGGCATTAAATATTGTATTCATGATAAATTTAATTGTGAAAGCCAAGGTGTAGTGTACGTTGCTTTATGTCAAACCGCATTTTATTTTGGCAAAACTGAACGCCATTTTAAACAGCGGATCTATGAGCATATTTACGCTATATCAAAGGCGAACAATACTAATGCTTTAGCAAAGCATATATTGGAGCATAATACACACACGTTCAAATTTATGGTAGTTCAACAGGTGTATAGAAACCCTAGAGGAAGACCCTGGCACTTGAAACTGGAGGAGCAGGAATTATTATGGCAGTTGAAAACAAATGCCTATGTTTACCCTGGTATTAATGAGGCTTGCTCTATCAAATGTTTGCTCAAATTGAAGGCATTGGAACGTTAGTATTAATATAAATTTGCAGTATTATGAGATTCATACAGAGTGTATACTGCAATGTGTATAGGATGTTTTTTTCTTATTTTGCTGGTTATATATATATATATATATATATATTTTATTTTTTATTTTTTAGCATGTATTATTTATTAAACATACACATATTTTGCTTTTAATCACTTTCAGTTATAGTGATTAATGTATTGATGATCCACTCTTTAGGACTTAATTTGCTGGTTTACAAATACAAATCATGTTTCCATTTGGAAGTAATATTCCTTTTCAACTACTTATTAGGGATTTGATTGTGATCAAATTGTGATTGTGATGTTTTAATTGCTTAATTATAAATGTATCCATATTGAATATGGTGTCTGAAGAAGTGCACGGAGTTATGTGCATGAAAGCGCTTACACAATAAATCTGGTTTTAGTGGACTATACCGTGTTTTTGCCAAGTTTTTTTGGACTTCCAGCATCAACAAACTCTACAATAAACAGAAAAAGTTGCTGTCCAAGAAAACAAAGACACGGACAGTGGAAAAGCACCGTACTCAGCCTTAAAAGGCAAGTAAGACAACTTATCAAATCCTCCAAGAGCTCCTTTGAGAGAAACCTAGCAAGTTTGCCAAGGATAACTATAAGGCCTTTTACAGCTGTATATGTAACCTAAAGGGTAGGACCCAAGCATCTGCAAAACTGGTGGCCAACAGTATCACACACACACTGACCTCACAGTGATAGTGTACCTGCTAGCAGATAGGTTTGGCAATAAATTTCACTCCCTTATCCCGTCCTAACTTACAACAAACCCTCCCTCAGACCCCCCCCCCACTTACATGTCTGAAGAGCAGGTCCTCAAAGCCCTGCCAAGGCAAAGATCACTGTATCTGTAGGACCAGATGACATCCCAGGCTAAAACATGAGCTAGCATCACCACTAAGTACCCTTTTCAGTCATAGCCTAACCACAGGCTTTGTTCCTGTGGAGTGGAGAACAGTTACAGTTATTCCCCCTCCACAAAGGTGGCCTAGCAACAGACCCAAGGAATTACAGACCCATAAGTCTGACCAGCCTCATCTGTAAGGCCACAAAATGTATCATTATGGACCTCATAAATATAGACAGGTGACCTCCAAACCCTGGATCCTACCCAATTCGGCTTTGTGAAGGGAAAATCCTGCTTGTTAAATCTGGTGGATTTCTTTGAAAGTGTGACCAAGGCCATTGATTAGGGTACCTTGACTTGGCAAAGGCTTTCGACACAATTCCACTTTCAGACGACTGCAAACTAGGTGCAATCATTGAATCCCCAAATGATGTCAGTATACTCCAAGATGGTCTCACACAGACCAACGACTGGTGTATTAGTCACGGTTTCAAACTGAATGCAAAGAGTGCATCATCATTTCCTTCGGTAAAAGGTGCTTTGACAAAGTATTAGTTTAAGGGTGTGCACACTTATGCAACCAGCTTATTGTACGTTTTTTATTTTTTTTATATTTTTTCTCCTAACAGATTTGTCTGTTTTTAAATTGAATTGTACAGGTTATAGGTCACATTAAAAGTGGGAAAAGTTTTGACATGATTTATTGTGGTCTGATTTTTTTATATCACTATATATATATATGTATATATATATATATATATATATATATATATATATATGTATATGTATATATAAATATGGGTCTACCTGAATTAACCGAAACTGTAAATGACCGACAGCGAGATAATTGACACTGGAAAACTGACAACAGAGAAGACCGACAGTTGAGAATCCCGACGCTGAGAACACCGACATGTTAAGGTAAGTGTGCGATAGGGACGGACGTTAGGGTCAGGGTGTGGGTAAGGTAAGTGTGTGATAGTGATGGACATTAGGGTAGGGTCCGGGTGAGGTAAGTGTGCGATAGTGACGGACTTTAGGTTTAGGGGTGGGTTAAGTGAGTTAGGGTGCGGGTAAGGTAAGTACGATAGTGACGGACTTAAGGGTTATGGGCGGATTAAGTGAGTTAGGGTTAGGGTGCGGGTAAGGTAAGTGTGCAGTAATGACGGACCTTAGGGTTAGGGTTTGGATTAAGGTTAGTGCATATATAGTTGTGCATGTAAGGTTTAGTGTAGGATTGTAAGGTTTTTGGTGTGCTTGTGCTGTGTGTGTGTTTTTCGGGAAAGTTATTTGTTTTGTTGATTATCGGGATTGTGGTTTGTTGGGCATGTGAAGTTTCGTGTTTTTGAACTTTTGGTTTTGTCGTGTCGATTATTTCGTTGTCGGTGTTTTGGCATGTCAGTGTTATCAGCTAGATCCATATATATATATATATATATATATATATATATATATATATATATATATATATATATATATATATATATATATATATATATATATATACACACACACACACACACACACACACACACACACACACACACATATTCCTTATTTTGTGTACATTTATGTATACTAAATCTTTTTTTTTTTCATTTGTGAAGGTTTGAGTTTAGCAGGGTGATTTTCAGTTCCCCTCAGTAGTGGCAAACCTTCGTGCTTGTAAGAATCTGTCCAGTTGCTTAAGCCTAAGTAGTTTATTGAGACTAAATTACCCTTGTGAAGTTACTGTACAAACATAGCATCAGATGTTCTTGGACATGACACCACTTCCTCATCCTCTTACTACTACAGCCTTTCACAGACAGCTACTGATTCAATTCCCATGGTCTCTGTGCCAAGGTGGTCTGAGGCTGCTTAGTTATCCTTGAAAGGTCAGAGTATAGTAAAGTTGTCTAAAATCTTACCATAACAATAGATGTACTTCTCTTCACTGTTGCAGTAGTATTCTAAACAGAAGGGATCTCCTGTCCAGGGCAGCCCGGCCCTTGGCCAGTATACCAAAGCGTAATGATCTTGTACGCGCCATACATCACACATGCTCCCTGTACAGAAAATAGGGCATAAAAGGGATGTATGGACACAGATGCCTAGAACTGAATTGCCCCAGAAGAGAACAGTCTCCATATGAGAAAGGAGTCCATGCACATCCAGAAGGGAATCTAAAATAAAAAACAGAAAAACGAGGGGGTTGGAAGGAGGTGGTGAATACTATAGCAGTGAAGACAAAGACATCTACTGTTAGACTTTACTCAGTTGTACTATGTCCTTCTGTATCACTGTTGCAGTGTTATAAACAGAAGGCAGAGTAAAAATGTTCAAGAAACAGAATGGGAGGGGGAAGGCTGAGAATAGCCCTCAACAAACCCATATAAAATGGTTCCAGCAAAACCTGCTCTGACACTAGAAACCATATCCAACTTATAATGCTTAGTAAAGGTATGCACTGAAGACCATGTAGCAGTTTCAAGGATGGAATTGGTGTCTGTCCCTTGGAAGAAGGCACCAGAAGAGAGAACAGCCCTAGTGGAATGAGCTTTATCAGAATTATAGAGATTTGTCATGAAAAGTAAAACAAAAGGAAATGGCCCTTAGATATCCAGGAGGAGATGATTTGCTAAGAAACAGCCAAACTCAGTGTCCTGGGATGAAAACAAAACCCCGATCAGACTTATGAATGGCCTTAGGTTTATCCAAATAGTAGCTAAACTGTCTGTGGAAATCCAAGGTATGCAGGACCCTTTCACTAGCAGACGGAGGAGAAGGGAAAAAGGAAGTTCTGCTGACTGAGTCAAGGGCAAGTCATTTACTACCATGGGCATATAAGTAGGATTAGTATGAAAGGACAACCTGCCCCTTTGAAAAAAGGAAGGATTGCCAAAGAGGCCTGGAGCACAGAAACTCTGAGCAGAAGTAAGAACCAGCAACAAAACAGTCATCCAGATACAATATTGCAAAAGAAGCAGAATCTACAGGCTGAAAAGGAGCCTGAGTCAAATTTTCCAAAACAAAATTAAGGTACCAAGGAAGAGGAATAGGTTTCCTTGGAGGCCTAATATACAGGATGCCTTTAAGAAATTGTTTGACCTCAAAATGAGAAGCCAAAGGAGGATTTAAGGGCAGACAAGCAGAAATGCCTCACAAATTGGCCTTCACAGAAGAATAGGCCAGGCCAGACTGGAGCAACTCTCACAAATAAGAGAGGGCCAGGGGGACCCCACACTGAAAAAGCATCCTGGTTATGAGCATAGCACCAGACAGAAAATCTTTTCCATTTGGACATATAATATTTTCTGGTTGAGGGTTTCCTTGCCTCCTGCAAAACCCTGAGCACATCCTCAGAAAAGAGGTGCCTGAAAGTGGTCAAAAACTATCACCCATGGTTTCAGTTGAAGAGTGGACAAGTGAGGATGGAAGATCCCTTGTCCTGTGTCAGGAGATCCAACTGTTGAGGCAACTTGTGGTGATTGCCCTTGGCCAGATGCATTAAGAAGAAGAAGTAGTGCTGTCTTGGCCAAAAGAAATTCACTAGCAACTCTCTTGGAAATAGAGGAAGACAAGAGAAAGCATAAAGAAACATCCCCTTCCAAGGAAAAGAAAGGGCATCCATCTTCCATGCCAGATGGCATGACTGTAGAACAGAAAAGAGGAAGCTACCTGTTCAGAGCGGAGGCAAAAAGATCTACCTGAGGAATACCCCACCAATGGACAATGTCCAGAAACACGTCTCTGTGAAGCATCCATTCATGAGCTTGTGTTTTGGACTTGCTCAGTCTGCTACTGCATTGTGCTCTGAAGGAATGTATACTGCCTGAAGAGTTTTAACTGATAACTGAGCTACCTGCCAAGCCTGAAGAGCCATCCTGCTGAGGATGTAAGATTTTGTGCCTCCTTGCTTATTGACTACTACATCACTGTTGTCTGTGTGCACCTTCAAGGGGCCTGGAGAGAACATGGAGTGAAAAACTTAACGGCCATAATCAGAGCTCTCATTTCTTTGATTTTTATGTGGTCTAACTTCTGATGGAATGGCCAGAAGTGACCAAAAGAAGCCCCCCCACCCCATGTCTGAGGCATCGGTGAACAGTTCTTGAGAAGGAACTGGAGGCTGAAAGGGCATGCCTGGGTTGAGAGTAAACTGTTCAATTCACCACTCAAATTCCTTTTTTGGTCAGGAAGGAGAGGTACACTGAAATCCATAGGGTAACAGTGCTGCAGTCAAACTGACTTGAGGCACCATTGAAGTTTCTACATATGCAGTCTGGCAAGAGGGAGCATTTGAAAAGAAGAGACCATGAACTCCCTGGCTGGCATGGCAGTCAGAGGAAGAAGATACTGTAAGAAAGCTGTCAGTGGCAAAATCTTTGGAGGTAGAAGAGAGGCCAACATTGGCACTGTCTGAGCCTGCATCACAGATAACATAATCCTGAGAGGCAGTTAGAACAGACTGTGATGGTGAACCCTAGACTTTGAAGAAGAGAGATGATGAACTCCAGATCCTGTAAAAGGAGACTGGGAGAAGGCATCTGAAGCAATAGGTCATCTAGATAAGAAAAACTTTGAATGCCTTGGAGCCTGCAAAAAGCAGTCATAGGATCAAGGCATTTTGTAAGTAGCCTTGGGGCAGTAGAAAGGGCAAAGCAGGGAACTGAAAATGAAAGGAAGACGCACAGAAAGCTAAAAACTTCCTGAGAAGAGGGTGACTAGGGATAGAAATGTAAGCATCTTTCAGATCCAAAGACACCAGTAAAGCCTGAGGTGGTAAAAGAGGAATAAGTAATAAATAACAGTAATAGCACTACACAACAAATCCAGACTCACCAAAAACAAAATGCATACAACAAAGTTGTCTGAAACCACAAGTGGTCAATAAACTATCCAACTTTAATTAAATCTCTCACAAGTAAAAACACTTTCGCATAAAAATGCTTTATCAGGCAAATAACTTTAACTTCCATATTTGTATGCACTGTTGAATAAAATCATGCAACTTCTAAAATTAATCAGTTCATTCAGTTAACATTTAAAGATACATCCACAATAACTGTTTTAGAATAGGCTTAATGCTAAACATTTCATTTAAACCTGGATATTGTTGTGCCCTAAATCTAATGATATATTTACTTTCTTCTTTTTCTGTTAGGTTTTTAATATCCCTCCCTAATGTGTTCGTACACATCTTGTAGTATCATAAATTTAAAAAAAATAATGTGTTATCTGTAATTTTATATGCCTGAGTAAAGCATTTGTCTCTACACACCTCTTTATTTCTGATAAATGATCACGTATTCATTCCTTGAGTTTCTGATTTGTCTTTCCTACATAGAAAGCATCACAGTTATGTCACTTCACTATGCAAATAATAATTGTATTATCATGAGTGCCATGAACTCGCAGTTTGAAGTCTTCTTTACTAACTGTATGTTCCATAGTTCTTCCTGTGAATATGTATTTACAATATGTGTATTTATTGCATGTATAAGTCCAGTTTTTATCAGATGTGTGAATGCTAGTGTATTTGACTTGTTCTTTATAACATAGTCTGTCTTTTAATGTGTTCTATCTTTTATAGCTAAAATTTGGTCTTTTATTGCTTACTTCTTTCATTTCCGGTATCTGATGGATTAACTAGTGTTTCCTAATTATATTCTTAATATTTAAGAGTAATTCTGTTATATCTTAATATGCAGCTACAGTTATTCATTGCATTGTCTTTATGTTTTGTTCTATTTTTCATTTCTGAAAATGTGTTTTGCATCCAGTTTTCTCCCATCTTTAATTTTCATGTTTAATTTTAAGTTAATCTTTGATGCTGGTATCCCCTGTTGTTTAATTCATATGCCATTCTCTCTGTCTGAATATTCGTGTTACTGTCTTGTGTGTTTAGTCTAGCTGCGTGCATCATCTGATTGTATTATCAAAGATTAAAGATGGACACATACTATTGCGATGTTAGTACATATTTCTTTGTATCTCTTTCTTGTCTCTGTCCCTTTGTATTCTTAATGTTATATCTAAAAAATCTATTGGTGTAAAATGCATATTTTTCTTAAATGTTAAAAAATTTGTTGTAGTATGTACATATGCAATAAATTCATCTAAAATATGTAACGGACTATCCCATATAAAAAAACAAATCATGTACAAATCTCTTACAGAAAACTGTCAGTTGGCCATATTGATTCTGAATTTCAGAGATGATGTACGAATTCTCCCATGCATTCATAACAATATTTTCATAAGTATTCACCACAGGACTACCCATGGCTGCACCTTTCATCTGCTTATAAAACTCTGTCTTGAAACATAGTTTGCCAGCAGAATTTCAAGCAATGTACATGTAACATTTATGCTGTATTGCTCAAAGGTGTCTCCATTGATACATATTTTCTTTCATATTCAATACCATCTTCATATGGAATTGATGTGAGTAATGAATCTACATCTAGCATAACAAAGTAACAGTTATATAATTACTTGTTGACCATTCAAATAGTTGTATGAAATCAGTTGTGCCTTTTATAATCGTTTTTGATTTTGCAATGCTATCTTTAGTCATCTTTCTAAATATTTAGAAATAGGTTCAGTAACCCACCTTCTCACTGATGCAGTAGATCGAATGGGTGGGTTATTTAGAGTTTAGAGACTTGTATATCGTAGGTACCCCATATATTATTGGAATTCTCGTTGATGTATATAAAAATTCATGTGTTGAAATTTCTCCATTTAGATGCATGTTAAACACCATTAAATTGACATCATTATCTATTCTCATGACATTCATTGCTAATGTTTCTAACATCATGTTTTTGTAATAGTCAGCATCGAAAGTAACTGTTCTGTCTCCCTTATCAGCATTCTTAATTAATATGTCAATATTATTCACTAATGAATGGATAGCTTCACTCTGTTCATTGGTTAAGTTATGGAATGCCCTTTTTTGTTTTGTTGTATATATTCATATATTTCATTCTCTACTGCAGTTTCAAATACAGAAACGGTTGGACTACTCATCGGTATAAATGTACTTGTTCTGTTGTACGTAAATTCAGGCATCTAATATTTATTAACAAAAGTATTTGTAGATGTAATTTTCTAACAAACAGTTTAAACACTAATAAAACTTGAGAAATGTCTACTGTATCTGCTGGTATAAACGTCAAGCCTTTTTTAAACCTGAGTATTCATTTTTGATTAGTTGATATTATGACAAGTCAAACACTATGTTGTTAATATTTACCTGTTGTCCATTTGTTTTCTGGATTGACTCCTTGTGACTGGACTGCTGTTTGTCTCCCTCACTTTCATTCTACCCTGATAGCTGTTCATTCATTCTCGTTGTGGAGGTAGGGGAAATGGCTCTTGTAAAAACGGAAAATCCAAAGGGTTCAAATCAGTAATGATTTCTGAATCAACAACCACCGTTCATGTTGGACAGAGTGTGTGTTCTCATTGTATCAATTCCTTAGCTTGTATGTGCTGAATATGAACTGGGTGTTTATCTTTATGGTTGTACTGATTCCTTCAGGCATATATTCTGAGTCTGAAATGGCTCCACTTCCTTCACTCTTTGCTGATTATGATTGGGCCATATGAACATATGGCCCATTTTAAAGTCATTAAGTTCTCTCCTTAGCTTCCACTTTTTGGTCTCAATAAACCTGTGTTCAAAGGCTGTTATTTTATCTAGCATTTCTATTAATAATGCAGAATGTCTGTTGGATTCAGTATTAGTGATCAATTCATTATAACAGTTCATCACTTCCACCCTCAATTCTGTTTTGATGGGCTTGAAAAATAAATTTGTAGTTTTCATATATTGTATAGAACAATTCAAATTTATCACTTGCCATTGCTTAAGTAATTCTGTCTACTTCTGATAAGCCATAATTTTACTTATTTGCAGCCCTCTTGGAACATTTATGTCTGTATATAGGCATTGAAGCTAAGACACTGACATTGCAGTTTTAAGTGACTGCATTTTTCATTCAGATATGTCCAGTTTATCTTTATACTCAGCAAGTGACCCTTCAGCATTCTATTTTAAGTTAATGTCATGTTCAGTCATCATCTCTTCAAAACATTGTAATAATGGAGTTTGACATATTTGAATCAGATAATTAATGTGTTTGATAAACCGTTATTCAACATTGCTTGTGGAGGGACTACTATGATGTTTTCTCATGTTCGCAGGTGTATCCAGACATTATAAGTAATAAAAATGATAGCTACATGACAAATCCAGACTCACCAAAAACAAAATACAAACAAGTTGTCCAGAGCCACAAGCAGTCAGTAAAATATCCAGTTTTAATGAAATCACTTGCAAGTAAAAACACTTTTGCATAAAAAATGCTTCATCAAGCAAATAACTTTAAATAAAATTTCCATACTTATAATCAATATCGAATAAAATCAACAACTGTTTGAATGGTCAAAAAATAATTATATAAGTGACTGCTCCTTTGTTACTTTTGATATAGATTCATTATTCTCATCAATTCCAAATGAAGGTGTTGAATATGTTAGAAAGTATACATCAGTGGAGACACATTTGAGAAATTTGGATATAAAAGTTATATGTACATTGCTTGAAACTACTGACAAGCAATGCCTTTATGTTTCAAGATAGATTTTATAAGCAGATGAAAAGTGTAGCCATGGCTACTCCAGTGGTGAATACTTATGCAAATATTGTTTTGAATGCATGGGAGAATCAGTATAACTTCTGTAAAATTCAGAACCAATATTGCAACAGAAAGTTTTCTATAAGAGATTTGTAGATTTTTATGGGATGGTCCATTACCTATTCTAGATGACTTTATATCATATTACATACTACAACTAATTTTTTTAACATTTAAGAAAAATATGCATTTTACACAAATAAACTTTTTAGATTTCTGCAGACTGTTGTTCTGTTGTGGCAGCCCCTAACAGGAAAAGCCGAAAGGAGAAGATTTTTTTAGATATAACATTAAGAATACAAAAGGATAATGACAAGTCTATATAAGAAGGAGATAAAAAATATGCATTTACATTGTGATAGTATGCATCCATCTTTCATCTTTGATAATATAGTTAGAAATCAGATGATGCTTGCAGCTAGATTAAATACACAAGACAGTAACATGAATATTCAAATAGAGAATATGGTGTATGACTTCAACAGTAGGGGATACCAGAAACAAAGATTAATTGAAATTAAAGATAAGAGAATATTGGATGCAAAACCCATAATCTGATGTTGTTAATCTTCATCTGTTCTGGACTCTTGGGTAGTTTGTTCCGATCCTCAGAAGCGGTCCGGCTGTTATATAGCTCCTGACAGCCAAAAATCTCTCGAATTGATACTCTACCCACAATGCCCCTCTGCAGTTTACCTCAGATCTTGTTTTCCACTCTTATAGCAAGACACATCAGCCAACTCTTCTCTTGCAGCTAAGTAATATTTAAAATATATTAGTCTTTCTACCTTTCTTTCCTATAAAACCTCAATATTCTTCATTTCTCTACCCACCTTTTTTACTTGTGAGTGCATTTCCTTCCCTGTTGGTATTCTTTCTGTACCATCGCTGGTAGTTGTACTTCTGTATCCATCAATATTCCTTTCCCTACCGTCGCTGGTAGTTTTTCCTCTCTCCTTTTCTGTCTACTGTTTTGGTAGTTCTTTTTACCATTGTTGGTAGAACTTTCTCCCTTTCCAATCTATCCTTGTGCATGTGTGTGTGTGTGGTGTGACTGCTGACTTTTTCCTCTGCCACTTGTCAATATGGCAGATAAGTCCAAAGGCACAACTGGATTTAAATAGTGTCAGGACTGCAGCCAGAAAATGCCTAACTCTGACAGGCATTCAGCTTCTGTTTATTGTCTAGGTGCCCCTCATTTAGACGTAGGGTGCTCCATCTGCCAGGCCTTCAGTACTAGGGCCTTGCTAGAATGTCAAAACAAGCTTATTCTAAAAGAGCTTCTTAAGACCCCCCCCCCCTTTGAAGAAGCTTTATCCAAGATGATGTCTCCAAAGGCCTCTGGATGTTCTTCGTGTTTCACTGTTGCAGTCACCACATTTGGGTTATCTGCTTTCAGTAGCCCTCAGTCGGCCTGATTAACAAAGTCTTGGGTCCTGCGTCGGTTGCTGTCACTTCTTCCATGACGTCAGGTCTTCAGGGGTATAAAACATGCATCTGACTCCATTACACCAGTCTTTCTTGATGTGCGGTGCCCGAAACAGAAGCAGTTCGCAAGTGCCAGTCGGCCAACTCCTGAATTTTTAGTTTTCGAGTTTCAGAACCGAAGTCTTCAACTAAAAGCTAATTACCCCATTGGGAAACTTTTCTTGCTCTAAACCGATGTCAGTAAAAGTAAATAATTGCATTACTTGTGGAAAGCAAATACCTCATAAAGAATTTAATTCGTACTGTATTCCTTGCCTAGGCCCTGACTACGACGCACCTCGCTGTTGGTACTGTGCCTTATTTAAACCACGAACTGTCCGTCATTGGTATATTTTCGCTTCTAAATATTTTGGTGCTCGGTTCAATTATCCTGTTATGTCTTCGCTAAGCTATCCAACTACCGACATTCCGAAAAAAATGCAAAGATAAAGACAGAGACAGGACGCCTAGGTCCAAAGCTGCCAACGACGCTTCTCCTGAGCCAGTCGCCAGTTCGCCGGTACTCAGTGAGGCGCTTTCGCAGCCCCTGATACTCACTACTTCAGATTCACAGGCCTCTACTGAGACCCACTTGGACTCCGCGAGATGCTTCAACTGTGGAACCTGCGGATGTCTCTACCTTGGATGGGTCCGGAGCCGCTGTGCAGGCACCGGCTTCTGAGGGTGTATTCAGGCCTACTGACTTGCATATTAAACTGATGCCATCTTCTTCTTCAAGGCCTAAAACTCGAACCATGCCTAGAAAACTGATGCCCAGACTGCATGGTCAGGCCTCTATGCCTAAAAAACAAATGATAAGAATGGCTGAAGACCTTATTACTTTAATCAGGGGAAGCCAGCCTTCCCCCTCTAAGAGACCTAGGACTGAGTTTGCTTATGATACTTCTGACCAGGATTCTGAATTTTCTGTTTCCTCTAATGACCAGGATTTACCCTTATCTGCCTGTGAGGATTCTGATGCTGAGGACTCTATTCCCTCTGCTTCTCCCCCAGAGGATTTCTCATTTGGTGAAACCTTGCATACTCTCAAGGAGCATTTTTGTTGGGAAAGTCAGGATTTCTCTGATTCTAAAAAGAGGCTTAGGGATTTCTTACTACTGCCCCAGCACAGACCTTTAGCCATACCTCCTGTACTAGACATTGTTGATGATGCCTTTTCAGAATCTAGCTTAGCCCCTGACTCTTTACCTCCTGCTCCCAGAAAACCTGATAGATATTACAGGGTCCCTGACTCTCACAAGTTCCTTTTTAAAACCCTACTGTGGATCCTGAGACCATTTCACAGGGACCCAAGGGCATCAAAACTACTACTGCCAAAAATCCTACCCCCTCTGATAGAGACTCCAGGGTGCTTTATAGATGGGGTGAGAAGGTATACACTTCTGTAACTTTGGCCATTAGGGCCTTAAACTGCCAGTTTCATATGTTAAAGTATCAGCAACATATCATTGGATTGCTTAAACAGAAAATTATATTGATTCCTGATTGTGCTGAAAGTAAGGATTTACGGGACTTACTGCATTCATCTGAACAAGTTGGAAAACATACTTTGCAATGTGGTTTTGATTCACTAGAGGCATCTTGCAGGGCCACTGTAACTGGGTCTGTACTTAGAAGGCATGCTTGACTTAAGGAGCAATCCTTGTCAGATCATATTAAAGCAAAATTACTGGATGCTCCCTTAGACCAGGACCGTCTGTTTGGCAACAAGGCAGAAGACGCTTTTAAAAAGATGGAGGAAAAAGCTAAATCTATGCAAACTGTTCTTTACAAGTACAGCCTCCAAGGTTTAGCAGGCATTGGCCTTCCAAGAAATGGTCCTTTCCTGCCTCTTCCAGACCTTCTCAGTCCAAACTCAGATCCAGCGGAGCTCCCAGGCTTCAGTCCCAGGGTACGCACAGGACTTAGCAGTGGGGGGGGGGGCCTCCATTTCCAAATCTGGGAGTAATAAAACTCCCCCGTATGGTAAACTGTCTCGATGACTTATTTTTAAAACTTCCAAGCACTTCTCAACTGTCTGCTCCTTTGGGGGAGAGGATTGCCCTTCATGCAGAGAACTGGGAACTCATTACCCAGGACAAATGGGTGTTAAATATAGTGTCCCAGGGATACAGATTTCACTTCCACACGTTACCAACACCAAGTGGATGGCCAGATCTACCCCCAAATCAGTGGGCAGAGGCCTCAAAGTACTTTCTCTCTTAAGCATGGGGGCTATTCAGTTGGTACCAGAAGAGGAAAAGGGACAAGGTTTCTACTCGAGACTTTTCCTGGTACCCAGAAAAGACAGTTCATGGTGTCCTGTCCTGGACCTGTGTACTCTAAACACCTTTTTGGTGATTCCAAAATTCAAGATGCTGACTCTTCACCAGTTGCTCCCTGTGCTTGGCAACACTAGATTTAAAGGAAGCATACCTGTACATCCCAATCAGGGAATCTTGCAGAAGATACCTACGCTTCAAAGAAGGCTACATGCACTGTCTCTGCACTGCCCTTTGGCTTATCTGCTGCTCCCAGGGTATTCATGCCTAGCTCCAGTCATTGCATTTTGCAGGCAAAGAAATATTCAAATATACCCATACCTGGACGATTGTCTAATTCAGGCAGAAAGCCAGGACATACTTTTGAATCATCTGGCCTTTGTACAAAGGGTGCTAACTTGTTTGGGGTACACCATAAACAAAAAGAAATCACACCTGGTACCCTGTCAACAAATTATATTCCTGGGAGCAAGCAGGACTTCCCAGATGGCTTACCTCACACCAGAGAAACAAATTCATTTGACAACCTACTTCAAACAAGTGGCCACAAAAACCTTGCTATCTGCAAGGCAAATACTACAAGCCTTGGGGTTCATGGCCTCCTGCATTCTTCTAATTCCATATGCAAGACTGCATATGAGGAAACTACAATGGTATCTGAAAAGCCTATGGTGTCAACATTCTCAGGATCTAGAAGCAATAATTCCTATCATACCTTGCTTACACCTAGGGTTTCTTTGGTGGGCAGAGGCCTGCCACCAAAACAAGGGACTACCATTCACACTACCCCCTGCCGCCCAAACCCTAACAACAGATGCATCAGACTATGCATGGGGGGCTCACCTGGCAGGGAAGTGCATTCAGGGCAAATAGAACACAAGTCAAATGCACCTGCATATCAATCAAAAAGAAATGGTAGCTGTACAAATTTCTCTGACAGCCTTCAAGGACCACATTCTTCCAGGACAATTAATGGTAAAGACAGACAACACCACTGTTATGTGGTACATAAACAAGCAGGAGGGTACACATTCTTACCCCCTCTGCAGACTAGCCATGGCATTGTGGAACACCCCTGAGCTACCAAGTGCATCTACAAGCTCAATTCCTGCCAGGAAAACTAAATACACTGGCAGATGAACTAAGCAGAAACCTCATGGACCCACACGAGTGGAAACTGGAACCAAGGATTTTCAACATGTTGACAAGCAAATGGGGGAGCCCAAATATAGACCTGTTTTCTCCCCCAGAACTATCAATTGGACAAATTGTGCACAATGACTCCCCACAAACAAGCTTGGAAAGTGGATGCTCTGCCCTTCAGCTGGAAAAAACTATCGGTTTATGCCTTTCCTCCTCTGCCTCTGCTCTCCAAAGTACTACTAAAGATCAAACAAGACAAACCAAGAACAATTTTGATTGCACAAGACTGGCCACGCCAACACTGGTACCCCCTCTTGCGCAGTGTGTCACTGTTGGCCCCATGGCACCTGCCTCAGACTCCTACCCTATTGTCTCAGCAGGAGAACCAGATTCTGCACCCTCAGCTTCAAACACTGAACCTAGCAGCCTGGCTAATTACCTAATCTCTCCTTTACCATCCCTCAGTAAACCAGTAATGGATATCATTTTAGAGGCAAGGAGGCCTAGTACTAGAATATCTCATGCTGAAAAGTGGAAACGATTCTGTGCCTGGAACCAATCTCAAGGGATGAGCACAGCAGTGCCCAGTTTACCTCAGATTTTACAATACTTAACTGAGATGCTTCATAAGGGCTTGTCTTTCTCCTCCAATAAAATTCACGCCTCAGCCATTTCAACTCATTATAACACAGAACCTCCCCTGTTCTCTCATCCACTGCTCAAGCAGTTCCTCAGAGGGGCCAAACATTTACGACCACCCAGGAGAGCTCCAACTCCAGCCTGGGACCTTAACTTTGTATTGGAGAAACTCACTCTTCCTCCTTTCGAGCCAGCTGCTACTGCAGACTTAAAATTCCTTTCTTGGAAAACAGCTTTCCTTTTAGCAATCACTTCAGCAAGAAGGGTATCTGAATTACAGGCCCTCATGGCAGTGGAGCCTTTCATCATCTGTCATGCAGACAGGGTGTCCCTCAGGACCAATCCCTCCTTCATGCCCAAGGTGGTATCCAGTGTGGCCCTTAATCAGTCCATTCATTTGCCAACCTTCTTTCCTAATCCACAGAACAAAGGGGAATGGATACTGCACTCCTTAGATGTGCACAGACAACTTAGATTCTACTTGGACAGGACTTAACCTCAAAGAAAATTTGATGAACTACTGGTGGCATTTGCTGCAGGGGCAGAGGGGAAGGCTATTTCATAGCAAACCATTTCCAAATGGATAGGCCATTGCATTAATTTCTGCTACAAGCACCATAGAAAACCTATCCCACAGGGGATCAGACCCCACTCAACCAGGGCTGCATCTACATCTACAGCCTTTCTCAGAGGCATCCCTACCAGGGACATCCTAGAAGCTGTTACCTGGAGTTCTGTACATACTTTCACCAAGCATTACCATCTGCCAATATTCTCTAAATCCTGAGCTGGCTTTGCCACTGCAGTCTTGCAGGGCCTTATAGCTGGTCCTAATGCTATCTAAATTCCTCCTCCCATCCTTAGCTTTGGGAATCTACCCAAATGTGATGACTGCAACAGTGAAACACGAAGAACATAGTACAGTTGTGTACACTTACCATAAATATAGATGTTTGAGTGTATTCACTGTTGTAGTCCTGGTTACCCTCCCTCCAGCCCCCTTACTTCTTTTGGCTATACCTCTACTCTCCTTTACTATGCTCAAAAGCTTTTTGGTGTATTTTCTTTTTTGTTGGAGGTATAGCCTTGTATATTTATAGATTTAATGGCTTCCCATTAGGGGGCACCTGACATCTGGGGCAAGAAAAAATTATGTAATGGTGTTGGCTGCATGTTTTATACCCCTGACAAGAAGAAGGGACAGCAACCGACGCAGGACCCAAGACTTTGTTAATCAGGCCGACTGAGGGCTACTGCAAACAGATAACCCAAATGTAATGACTGCAACAGTGAATACACTCGAACATCTACATTTATGGTAAGTGTACACAACTGTAGTTTCCAAAACTAGTCTCTCAGTGCTGACATCTCCATCGGCACCATCAAGAAAACATAAGATGTTCTTCGTGCTTCACTGTTGCAGTCATCACCTGTGGGGTTATCCCTGCTGTAGTAGCCCTCGGCTGGCCCTAATACCAGAGTCAAATGTTTTTGTGCGCAAGCTGCTGATGCCTGTAGTCTGAATTCAGGTCATCAGTACTGTAAAGCAAGGCAGCCGACATCATTGCATCAGTCTTTCTTGCCGTGGAGCCCATAGCAGAAGCAGTTTGCATGAGTGCTGGTCGGTCGCTACCAGAAGTCGAACTTCAGCAGAAAACATCTAAAGCTAAGTACCCCGTTGAGGACCCTTTTTTCTTGCTCTAACCGATGTCCGAAAAAGTTAACAATTGTCTCGCATGTGGAAAGCAGATCCCACACTGAGATTTTCATTCGTACTGCATCACTTGTTTAGGTCCAGACCACGATGTCCCTCATTGCCGGTTCTGTTCCCTATTTAATGCGAGAACCATTCACTGTAGAGCTCTTTTTGTAGACAATTATTTTCGTATTTCTTCTTTGAATACTGATATGACGTCCGTCAGCCAACAATTCTCCAATACTCAAAAAAAACGTAAAGATAGAGACAACCCACACAAGGCTAAGCCTTCCAACGACACTACCACTAAGCAAGTCATCAGTTCTCCGGAATTTAGTGAGGCACTTTTGCAACCCCTGATGCCCGAATCGCTTTCTATGCAGGCCTCTGCCGAGACCCTTTCGGAGTCCGGTATGCCACAGAAATCCACTTCATCTTCCGAGCCTTTGGCTGTCTCTGCCTCGGTTGGGTCCAGAGCCACGAAGCCGGCACCAGCTTCAGAGGAGACTGTTTGCACTACCGATTCCAGACAAAAAAAGACGTCTTCTCTTCCGACTACCATTTCTCAGACTGACTGATTCTCTCAGGCCTCAAAGCCAGGCCACGCCTAGGAAATCTGCTTCAAGCCAGCATCTTGCTACTGCTCCCCAACCCCAAACTCAAATGCTTAAAATGGCGGAGGATCTCATCTCCCTTATCCGAGGTACTTAAACCCCTACCCCTAAAAGGAAAAGTCTTCCTTCTCCAGAAATGTTGACAGACCAAGAGTCTGAGGAATCTGATTATTCTGCCTTTGAAGAGGAACAACAGCCCTTAACTATATATGAGGATTCAGATGCAGAGGAATCCATCCCCTCTACCTCCCCTCCAGTGGACCTTTCCTTTGGGGAAACCCTCCACTCCCTCAGAAGCATTTTCAATGGGAATCTCAGGACTACCCACAGTCAAAGAAATGACTTAGAGAATTTCTGGTCCTGCCCCAGCAGAGACCCCCTGGCCATCCCTCGTATTCTAGAAGTGGTGGATGATATTTTCCTTGAATCCAGCTAGCTCCTGATTCCCTGCCTCCTGCTCCAGCTAAACCTGACAGGTACTACAGAGTACCGGAGTCTCACAAATACCTGTACATGAACCCTGCTGCAGACCCTGAGGTCATTACACAGGGACTCAAAGGAGCTAAGACTAGATGTTCTTCATGTTTCACTGTTGCAGTCATCACATTTGGGTTATCCCTGCCAGGGTAGCCCTCAGTCGGCCCGAATACCAGAGGCTTAGTATTTCTGCATCGGTTGCTGTCGCTCCAGGACTGACGTCAGATCGTCAGTGTTATAAATTAAGGCAGCCGATGCCATTACATCAGTCTTTCTTGCTGAGGAGCCCGAAGCAGTTCGCACGAGTGCTGGTCGGCCGCTACCTGAGTTTTTCATTTCCAAATTGAAGTTGAAGTCTTCTAAAGCTAAGTACCCTGTTGGGGATCCTTTTTCATTGCTCTAACCAATGTCAGAAAAGGTTAATTGTCTCGCCTGTGGAAAGCAAATACCACACCGAGATTTTCATTCTTACTGCATCACTTGCTTAGACCCAGACCACGACGTCCCCCGCTGTTGCTTTTGTGCTTTGTTCAATGCCAGAACTATACATTGTTGGGCCCTTATTGTAGCTAGATATTTTCACTCTCAGTCCTCGAATTCCGATATGGCTTCGGTAAGCCATACAACAGCAGATCTTCTGAAAAAATGTAAAGATAAAGACAGAGACAGACCACACAGGTCCAAAACTGCCACTGACGCTTCCGTTAAGCTAGTCATCAGTTCTCCGGTCCTTAGTGAGGTGCTTTCACAGCCTCTGATTCCCGCTTCTGTGGATTCACAGGCTGCTACCGAGACTCTTTTGGAGTCCGTTATGCCGCAGAACTCTTCATTGACAAAGGATCCTGCGGATGTCTCTACTTTGGATCGGTCCGCAGCCACTGAGCAGGCACCAGCTTCTGAGGAAGTACTTTGCACTACCGATTCTTGACACAGACAGATAACTTTGTTCATGTCTACCATTCTTTCGAAAACTACCGAGTTTCTAAGGCCCAGGGTATGAACCACAGCCAAGAAACCAACGACCCAATCTCAGGCACCTGCTTCCTTGCCTCAGTCTCAGATGCTTAAACTGGCGGAAGTCCTTATAATGCTTATCAGGGGAAGCCAGGCTACCCTTTCCAGAAGAAAAAGAGAAATTGTCAGTTCCATATGCTGAAATATCAGCATCATACCATGGAAGTCCTCAAACAAAAAATATCTTCTTTTCCTGCTTGTGCAGAAAATAAAGAGTTACAAGAGTTAATGCAGTCTACAAGTCAAGTAACTAAGCACACCTAACAATGTGCTTTTGATGCCCTAGGAGCGTCTTGCAGGCCAGCAGTCACTGGTTCTGTCCTTAGAAGGCATGCTTGGCTAATGGAACAGCCCTTGCCAGACCATGTCAAATCCAAATTATTGGATGCACCACTGCACAAAGACAACTTATTTGGCACCAAGGCAGAGAAGGTCTTAAAAAAGATGGAAGAAAAAGCAAAATCTATGCCGACAGTTAAAGACTTCTTGCAGGTCCAGCCACCGAGGTTCAGTAGGCATTGCCCCTCCAAGCACTGGTCCTTTCTTGCCCCCTCCAGGTCAGCTCAGCCCAGACCCCCCAAACCGCAGCCCCAGGGAATGCAGAGATCTAAGCAGTGGAGTTCCTCCTCTTCAAAACCAGGGAGTGCAAAGCCACCCCCTCATGGTAAGAACTCACAATGACTTTACACTTCCACCCACTCCCTCTGCCCACCTGCTCTTGCCCCTAGGAGGAAAACTCTCCTTCCATGCAAGCACCTCAGCCACCATTACCAATGACCGCTGGGTCCTCAACATAGTGTCCCGGGGATACAAATTTTATTTCCACACTTTACCAACCCCAAAAGGGTTCCCAGATCTTCCTCCAAACCAATGGGCAGAGGCCAAAAAGCAAGTCCTTTCCCTGCTCTCTGTGAAGGCAATAGAGCATGTTCCTGCAGAACAGGTAGGCCAAGGGTTTCTACTTAAGACTCTTTCTGGTACCCAGAAAAGTGGGCACTTGGTGCCCCATCCTCAATCTATCCATTCTAAACACTTTCCTGGTGATACCAAAATTCAAAATGCTCACCCTCCAGCAACTTCTACCTATGCTGTCCAAGGATGCTTGGTTAGCCACCCTAGACCTAGAAAAGGCTTACCTACACATCCCAATCAGGGAATCTTGCAGGAAATATCTCCGTTTCAGGGCAGGATCACTGCATTTTCAGTTCTCTGCACTTCTCTTTGGTTTACCCACTGTTCCCAGAATTTTCACAAAATGCCTGGCTCCCGCCATTGCTTTTTCCAAACAAAGAAATATTCATATTTACCCATACTTAGATGACTGCCTGATTCAGGCAGACAGTCAGGAAAAGCTGCAAAAGCACCTGACCTTTGTAAAGGACCTACTGACCTCCCTGGGGTATACTGTCAACGAAAAGAAATCCAAATTAGTAGCCACGCAAAAAAATTGTATTCCTGGGAGCAAGCCTGGACACGGCATCCCGAATGGCATTCCTTATACCAGAAAAACAAACCTACCTGACAACCTACTTTTCTCAACTAGCCACCAGACCCCAGTTATCCACAAGGAAAATCCTGCAAGCTCTGGGGTTCATGACTTCTTGCATTCTACTCATTTCATATGCCAGACTGCATATGAGGAAACTACAATGACGGAAACTACAATGGCTCCTAAAAAGTCTTTGTGTCAAGACTCCCAAGACCTGAAAACTCTTATACCAGTGATCCTTTGTTTAAGGAAAGATTTCCTTTGGTGGGCAGCAGCATGCAACCACAACAAGGGACTATCCTTCTCACAACCCCATGCCACCCAGACCCTCACCACAGATGCATCATACTATGCCTGGGGTGCACACCTGGATGGCAGGTGCATTCAGGGCAAATGGAGCCCAAACCAAATACATCTGCACATCAACCAAAAAGAGATGTTAGCTGTTCAGCAAGCTCTGACACCCTTCAGACCCCTACTCTCCCTGGGGCCTCTACTGATCAAAACAGACAACACCACTGTGATGTGGTATATCAACAAGCAGGGAGGGACTCACTCGTACCTTCTGTGCAGGGTCACCATAACCCTTTGGCACACGGCCTCAGCCATGCAACTACACCTGTTAGCACAATTCCTGCCAGGCTCTCTAAACTCTCTGGCAGACAACTTAAGCAGAAATCTTATGAACCCACACGAGTGGCAGCTAGACCAAGGAACCTTCACCCTTGTAACCCAGAAATGGGGCACCCCGAAGGTCGACCTCTGTGCTTCCCACTCCAGCCATCATCTCAGCAAATTCTGCACCAGGGAACCTCACAGCAAGGCCTGGAAAGTGAATGCTCTATCCTTTCAGTGGGTCAACCTCTTGGTCTATGCATTCCCCCCTCTACTGCTCATTACAAGGGTACTGCTCAAAATAAGGGAGGAAAAACCGAGGACAATCCTGATTGCCCCAGATTGGCCACGCAGCACTGGTACCCTCTGCTGCGCAGCTTGTCACCACTGCCACCATGGCATCTCCCTCAGATACCAACACTTCTGACCCAGAGGAATGGGGAATTCATGGATCCCCAATTGTAGACCCTCAAACTGGCAGCCTGGCCTATTCTCTGACCACTGCACAAGCTGCCAATCTAAGCAAAAAAGTTCTAGATGTTATACTTGGGGCCAGACGCCCTAGCAATAGAAAGTCTTATACTAACAAGTGGAAAAGATTTTGCACCTGGATGCACAGCCCCCCCGTACCTCTCATCCTGGATTACCTGGCTGACCTACAACACAGGGGTCTAGCCTTCTCTTCCATTAAAATTCATGCCTCTGCCATCTCTGCTCATTTCAGCACAGAGCCACATCTTTTTTCCCACCCTCTCATCAGACAGTTCCTAAGAGGGACACTTGAGGCCACCTAGAAGAGCATCTACCCCAGCTTGGGACCTTAACTTTGTTTTGGAAAAGCTCACCCTGCCCCCCCTTTGAACCGGTAGCATCAGCAGAGTTAAAGTTCCTCTCTTGGAAGACAGCCTTGCTTCTGGCCATCACTTCAGCTAGGAGAGTATCCGAGCTGCAAGCACTAATGGCTGTAGAGCCCTTCATCATTTTCCACTCTGACAGGGTCTCCCTCAGGACTAACCCATCCTTCATGCCAAAAGTGGTGTCCAGTGTGGCTCTCAACCAGTCCAATCATTTGCCCACCTTTTTCCCTAACCCACAAAACATGCGGGAAAGGATTCTGCACTCTCTAGATGTGCCCAGACAGGGCAGATTCTACGTAGACAGGACTAAATCATTTAGGAAGACTGATCAATTTTTAGTCAGCTTTGCTGCAGTAGCAGAGGGCAAGGCCATATCCAAACAAACCATTTCCAAATGGAGAGCACACTGCATCCATTTCTGCTACAAGCAGCATGGGAAACCTCCCCCCAAGGGGTCAGGACACATTCTACCAGAGCAGTCTCCAGTTCTGCAGCTTTCCTCAGAGGGGTCCTCACCAGGGACATCCTAGGAGGCTGCAACATGGACATCTGTTCAAACCTTCACCAAGCATTACCACCTGCCTATCTTCTCCAAATCCAGGGCAGGCTTTGCCACAGCAGTCTTGCAGGGCATCCTAGCCAGCCCCCAGTCTTCTTGACTGCCTCCACCCTTTTCTTCAGCTTTGGGAATCAACCCAAATGTGATGACTGCAACAGTGAAACACAAAGAACATAGTACAGTTGTGTACACTTACCATAAATGTAGATGTTCGAGTGTATTCACTGTTGCTGTCCTGGTTTCCCTCCCTCCCTCCATCCCCTTGTCTCTCTCTCTCTCTCAATTTCTCTCTCTCTATCCTTACAAGGATTTTTTGGTATTTACTTTCTACTGGTGGTGTTCTTCCACCATAACCTAGCTCCCTCTTGTGGGGCTTCTGACCGTTAGGGCAAGAAAAATTGATGTAATGGCGTCGGCTGCCTTAATTTGTAACACTGACGACCTGACGTCAGTCCTGCAGTGACGGCAACCGACACAGAAATACTGAGCTTCTGGTATTCGGGCCAACTGAGGGCTACTCAGGCAGGGATAACCCAAATGTGATGACTGTGACAGTGAATACTCTTGAACATCTACATTTATGGTAAGTGTACACAACTGTACTGTCTGCCAAGAATCCTTCTGACAAAGGGAGTCTGGACAGATGGGGTAAGAAAGTACACACCTCTGCAACCTTAGCTATCAGAGCACTCAATTGTCAGTTCCATGTGTTCAAATATCAACAACACGCCTTGGAACAAAAAGACGATTGCTACCTCTCCTGATGGTGCCAACTCAAAAGAGCTGGCAGAATTACTTCACTCTACTGGTCAGGTGGCCACGCACTCATTACAATGTGGATATGACATCCTAGAAGCCTGTAGCAGGGCTGCAGTGACAGGATCTGTTATTAGATGACATGCATGGCTGAAGGAAAACCTCTCCCTGATCATGTCAAGTCTAAACTTATTGATGCACCCCTAGATAAGGAATGCCTGTTTGGGGGAAAAGCAGAAGAGGTGCTTAAAAAGATGGAAGACAAAGCAAAATCAATGCAAACAGTAAAAGATTTCTTTCAAGTCCAACCCCCCAGATTCAGCAGAAACTTCCCCTCTAAGAACTGGGCCTTCCCTGCACCCAGCAGACAGGGGCAATGTAAGCGCCGCAGAGACAGGACAGCCAGGCCCCTAACCCAGGGCCAGCAAAGAAGCAAACAATGGACCACTGCAGCCTCTAAGGCAGGGAGTTCTAAGCCAAGCTTCTATGGTAAACACTCACAATGACCCCCCCTCCCCCCTTTGCCCTCCTTTCACTTATCTAAAACTAGGAGGAAGGCTCACCCTCTTCAAGGACAGTTGGGTCTCTATAACCAAGGACCAATGGGTATTAAAAAATCATTTCTCTGGGATACAGAGTCTCCTTCAGCGAACTCCCAATTCCAAGAGGGTACCCAGACCTCCCCCCAAACCAGTGGGCAGAGGCATTAAAACAGGTAAAAATACTAAAATCCCATGGGGCAGTAGAATCTGTCCCTCTGTATCAAACAGGAAAAGGTTTTTACTCCAGACTATTCCTTGTGCCAAGAAAAGAGGGCACTTGGTGCCCCATCCTGGATCTATCCAAACTGAACACCTCCTTGGTGATCCCCTGATTCAAAATGCTAACCTTCCAGCAGCTCCTGCCTATGCTCACACAAAATGCTAGGCTGGTGACACTAGACCTAAAAGATGCCTACCTCCACATCCCCATCTGGGAATCGTGCAGAAAATTCCTGTGCTTCAGAGCAGGTTGTCAGCAGTTTCAGTTCTCTGCACTGCACTTTGGCTTATCTACTGCTCCCCAGAGTACTCACCAAATGCTTGGCCCCAACTATAGCATTCTGCAGGCAGAGAAGTATACAGACTTACCCTTACCTGGATGACTGTCTCATTCAGGCGAACAGCAAAGAAAAGTTGCTTCAGGATCTTCTCTTTGTCAAAAAACTCCTAACTTCCCTAGGGTTCACCATCAATGAGAAAAAAGTCAAAGCAAAACCCTTCCAGGAAAATTGTTTTCCTGGGAGCTGTGCTAGACACAGAAACCCTAATGGCCTTCCTGTCCCCAGAAAAGCAGAGCTTCCTGCCTCTCTACTTCACCCAGCTAGCTTCCAGAAGTCACCTCACTGCGAGGAAGGTCCTGCAAGCCCTGGCATACATGGCATCTTGCATCCTTCTCATCCTTTTCACCAGGCTGCACATGAGAAAGCTTCAGTGGTACTTACAAGAACTTTTGGTGTCAGCACTGTCAGTCCCTAGAGACCACTCTCCCACTGATTCCTTGCATAAGGGATGAATTTCTCTGGTGGGCAGAGGCCTGTGCCATGAACAAGGGTCTTCCCTTCATCCTCAGCCCTTCCAGCCAGACCATCACCACTGACGCCTCAGACGTAGCTTGGGGCGCTCACCTAGCAGGCAGGTGTACCCAAGGGCTTTGGAATGCCCAGCAACTTCACTTGCACTGCGCATCAACCAGAAAGAAGTGATGGCAGTGCAAAACGCTCTAACTTCCTTCCAACGCCATCTCAGGCCAGGGGTCCTCCTTATAAAAACAGATTACACCACAGTAATGTGGTACATCAACAAGCAGGGGGGTACCCAGTCTTACCCCCTGTGCAGGTTAGCCATGAGTCTGTGGCGTACAGCCAC
Organism: Protopterus annectens; assembly: GCF_019279795.1. NCBI lineage: Eukaryota > Metazoa > Chordata > Ceratodontiformes > Protopteridae > Protopterus > Protopterus annectens. The sequence goes on along the minus strand of NC_056737.1, from coordinate 491,523,319 downwards.
CTCCCTGGGGCTACACCTGCTTACCCAATACTTACCAGGGATCAACAACACACTGGCAGACCACCTAAGCAGAAACTTACTGGACCCCATGAATGGCAGTGCCACAGAGAAATCTTTCTGCAAATCATCCAGTAGTGGGGGACCCTAGAGGTGGACCTCTTTGCCTTGCACCTCAGCTACCAGCTGCACAAGTTTTGTATCAGGGAGTATCACCTCCAAGCATGGAAGGTGAATGTCTTGACCTTCCCCTGGAGCTCCCTCTTTTTGTACGTATACCCTCCTCTGACCCTTATTCCCAAGGTTCTGATCAAAATAAGAGAGGAGAGACCAAAGGCTATCCTCATCGCTCCAGATTGGCCCAGACAGCATTGGTACCCCTTATTACACAGTCTGACCTTACAGCCCCAAAGCTACTTCCCCTAAGGTCAAACCTCTTGACCCAGGAGAGGGGGAAGGTACTGCACCCAGACCTACAGACTCTCACTTTCAGCATGGCTCATACACTGAAAGCTAGCAAGAAGTCACTGTTATGCAAACAGGTCCTGGACATCATCACAGAGTCCAGAAGACCCAACACAAGAAAATCTTATGCTGGAAAATGGAAAGAATTCTGCTCCTAGAAACAATCAAAAGGGGGCAGTACCTCACAACCTTTCCAACCCTCTCATCCTGGATTACTTAGCAGAGTAGCTCAATAGTGACCTCTCCTTCTCTATTAAAATCCATGCCTCGGCCATTTCTGTCCATTATGATTCATATCCACCCCTCTTCTCTCACCCTTTGATTCAGCAATTCCTCAGAGGGGCTTCTAATATCAGGCCTACCAGAAGACCTCCTACTCCTCACTGGGACCTGAATTATGTGTTAGAGAAGCTAACTTTACCACCTTTCAAACCTGCCACTTCAACAAAATTGAAATACCTCTCCTGGAAGACTGCCTTCCTACTAGCTATCACCTCAGCCAGAAGGAAGAACTTCAAGCTCTCATGGCTGTCGAGCCATTCATAATTCTCCATGCAGACAGAGTCTCCCTGAGGACTAATCCATCCTTTATGCCCAAGGTGGTATCTGACGTGACCCTTAACCAAGCCGTACACCTTCCCACCTTCTTTCCCAACCCTCAAAACAAGGGGGAAAGAATTCTACACTCACTAGATGTGCACAAACAACTCAGATAATATCTGGACCACTCTAAACCATTCAGAAAAACTGACCACCTTCTGGTAAGCTTTGCCCCAGGGGCAGAGGGGAAGCCCATCTCCAAACAAACCATTTCCAAATGGATCTCACACTGTATCCGTTTTTGCTACAGACTACATGGGAAACCCATCCCTAAGTCGATCCATACCCACACCTCTAGGGCAATCTCCACTTCCACTGCCTTCCTCAGAGGAGTATCTACCAGGGACATTTTGGAAGTGGCTACCTGGACCTCTGCCCATACTTTTACAAAGCATTACCACCTACCTCTCTTTTCTAAGTCTAGGGCAGGGTTTGCCTCTTCAATTCTGCAGGGCCTCCTAACCCATACCTAGGACTCTACCTATCCTTCCTCCCCCTACCTCAGCTTTGGGAATCCTCCCACAGGTGATGACTGCAACAGTGAAACATGAAGAACATAGTACAGTTGTGTACACTTACCATAAATGTAGATGTTCGAATGTATTCACTGTTGCAGTCTTGATTTCCCTCCCTCCATCCCCCTTTTCACTTTTTCCCCTAGGGGGGCACATGCTTCCCAAGGTGGCTTTTTGGCACCAGGGCCACTTCTCTCTTTTCCCTTGTGCTTCTGCTGGGTTAGGGCAAGAAAAACTGATGTAATGATGTCGGCTGCCTTGCTTTATAGTATTGATGACCTGTCGTCAGATTACAGCCGGCGCACAAAAACATTGACTCTGGTGTTTGGGCCTGCCGAGGGCTACCACAGCAAGGATAACCCCACAGGTGATGACTGCAACAGTGAATACACTCGAACATCTACATTTATGGTAAGTGTACACAACTGTACTTTCCCTTCTGTTGGTTCCTCCTCGGAACCAAAAGCCAAGGTTCTGAAACCCTCTGAACTGATTCCTTCTTTGGCACCAGTCACCACAGTGCATTCAGCACTGACACCAGCATTGCCACTGGCGTCAGCGCTGGCTCCTTTAGTTTCTATGTAATTGCCAACATCTCCTTCTGCACAGCACCAGATCACCCCCCCCTTTTTGGTGCTGAAAATTGATCCTCTTTATACACCCAGGACAAAGTATTCCCCTTCCATTGACCCCTTTCTTGGTCAGCTTCCAAGTCCATTTATAGAAAAGCCAGAATCTCCCTCTGGATTGTCTGTTGTCTCTTCCATGAGTCTCATAGAAGTTGAATGTGGTGAGATTGGTGGACCAGCTCCTCATGGCTAGGGGTCTTTCTTCTTCTGAACCTCCTCTTCTTGCTCCTGGAACAGGGATGTTTTCTCCCAGACCCCTCTTGTTATTCCTCCTCTGACCACCTCAGAGGCTTTAGAGCTCCCCACTCCAGCCACTCAGGTTCCTATTGCTCAAGCACCAAAAGCCCCCTTGCCTTCGGTTCCAGACACTGCTCTGATTTCCTTGGTTCCTTCAGAACTTATGGATTCCCAGGATCATGTCTCTGCTTTTGGGCCTGAGAGGTTTGAGTCGACTCCTGTATTTTATTTGGAGTCGTTCTTGCCTCTTGGATGTCCAGCAGCTGGGGTCCTTCCTTGGCTTCAGCCTTGGAGGTGGGTCTCTCGTGGTGGGGTCTGACCCTGGTTCCGAGTTCATCTTTCTTGGTTCCGGGCTCCTATCCCTCCTTGGGGGGTGGCTGCTTTCCAGTCTATGGAGAGACCATTGGTCACCGCAGGCTTTCAGGTGGCTTCTGCTGTATCGGAGTTTCATCCTCTGACACCTTCTTCCCGATAGCTTCCACCAGCCTCTGCACCCAGACAGCAAGCACCAAAGTTGCAAAATACCCCTGTTGAGGACCACCCTTCTTCCAAGACCTCCTCAGACATTCCTACTGAACCATGTAAGAGGAAACACCTGGACTCCCCTGAAGAGTCTTTCACTGAGGACACTGATTTCGTTGACGGGGAGGGTTCCCCCCAGTCAACCCCAGAAGTCGTTGCCTTTGGAAGCATTCTTGAGATCCTTAAACAGAGGGGTAACTGGAAGCCCAAAGACCCTACCTCTGAGGAGTCAGTGTACTTGCAAGCCTTTGGTTCTCGCCCCTGTACGTCTTGTGTGACCCCTCTCACTGACAATCTCATCAACTGATTGCTCAGTGGGCTTAGAAATTTCCTGACTCCATAGAACCAATTTCCTGGAATCAGATAAGATCCTTTCTGCACTTGAGGACCACCAACATTGGGCTAAAGGGTTAGCAATAGATACCATGATGGTAGTAGCGACCACCAAAAGGAACTTGCTGAGGAAAGTTCTTCTGTTCATCCCCCTAACCGAGAGTCTAGAGCGATGGACAGATTTGGAAAGTGGGTCTATGCATCATTGACCTTCACTTTAAGGTCCTTGAATTTTCTGGCACACTTCACTAGGCTCCATAGGGATCTGATCAAGGAACTATCAGACACCCTAGCAGGAGTTGTATCTGATAAGGTCCAAGAAAATGTGGCCTCTTAGCTACTCCTGGAGTCTATTTCTCATTCATCCATGAGGCTCATTTCGCATGCAGCCGAATGGACAACCAGGTCAGCTGGTTCAGGAGTTGATATCAGACGGCATGCCAGGATGTGCCTGTGTGAGTTTGCAGGGCCATTCAAATCTTCCTTCGTCAATGCTCATTTTGATGGATCTTCTTTGTTCAGACCTGAAGTTAAAGAAACTGTAGCCAGGTGTGAGAAGGATGGGAAGTCCCTATTTGCTGTGGGCATATGTTTTACCCCTCCCCAATGATCCTACTCTAGCAATCAAAGGAGCGGGAAGATGTGGTTCAAAAAATCCCAAGGGCCTTTCCAGGAACGTGTGGTGGAGGCTCCCCTTGTGCCAAAGGAGGGAGCTCTAATGGAAGATGCTGACCCCAGGGCAGAGGTGGCCCACAAAGTCAAGGTTCCAGAGGCTCTTTCTCTGGCCAACCCTACCTGCGCTTCTGAAAGGGGGCCCGATTACTTACCTCTGGAAATGGTTGAAGAAGATTTTCTCTGCATGCAAAAGGCTGGGGACAGATAACCACAGATGTTTATGTGCAGAGAATTATTACCAGAGGTTATTCTGTCTCCTTCACCCTTTATCCCACATCTCTCACAAGTCTCCTCGATGTTCCACCCAATCAGAGAGACCAAGCAGCCATAGAAATCCAAAATCTGCTAGAAAAAAAGAGTCATCCAAGAGGTCCCACCAGAACAGATAGGATCCAGATTTTACTCAGGTTTCTTTTTATTGCCAAAAAAAGGAGATTGAAATAAAAATAAAAAAAAAAAAAAAAAAAAAAAAAAAAAAAATTTAAAAATAAAAATAAAAATAAAATTCTTTGCTGCTAATTCATCGTGGAGGCTTCAGTGATTTGTTGAATAATATTGCCAAAAAAAGGAGATTGGAGATTTGTACTGGATCTCAGACTACTAAACACATTTGCTCAGCAGTCCAAATTCTGGATGGTCACGGTGCAGTCTATATTTCCCTATTTGCAGGAAAATGATTGGATGTGCTGTGTAGACCTTCAAGACGCGTACTACCACATAAAAATGGACAAACGCTCCAGAAGGTTTCACTGCTTTCGGCTAGGAGCCAGTCGTTTTCAGTTCAGGGTGCTGCCCTTTGGTCTTACCACAGTCCCCAAGGTGTTCAAATGTATGGTAGCAGTAACAGCTCACTTGAGACTGCACAGATTCTGGGTGTTTCCTTATCTGGACGACTGGCTCATCACTGCTTCCACCAGGCATCTACTACTTCAAGCAACAGAGTTCATTCTACATTTGTGAGCTTGGGAATCACAGTCAGTCGAAACAATCTTAGCTGAGCTCCTCTCAAGATTTAGAATTTATAGGAGCTGTCTGAACACCATCTCTTGTGTAGCCTCCCTTCCCCAGCACAGATTATAAAAGATAAAATCGCAAGTACATCCTATTCTTTGTAAAAGCAAAGTTCCAGTACTAATAGTCCTTCAAGCATTGGGTTCCATGGCAGCGACCATCACTCTAGTCCCATTAGCAAGGTTCCACATGTGGCTTCTACAATGGCTTCTAGCATCACAATGGTCTCTTCTAACCCATCCAATGAACTACCCCATATTAATCATCAGTCACTGCAAAAAAGACCTATCCTGGTGGATGGAATGCAAAGAAATCCTATTAGGCCATCCATTTGTCCCTCCTCACCCCAAGGCCATAGTGACCATGGATGTCTCTCAGATAGGGTGGGGGGGACATTATCTGGGAAGAACAGTCCAAGGCACTTGGTCCCTGATAGAGGCCAATCTGTATATCAATATCCTGAAGATGAGGGCATTGCTTCTAGTGTTGCAAGCATTTCAATCTGTCCTACGCCTAGAGATCATTGTGATCCAAGCAGATAACATATATGTAGTTTGGTACATCAATAAACAAGAGGGAACCAAGTCCTAAACCCTGTGTTGAGAAGCCCCAAGAGTGTGGCAATAGGCTATTTCCTCCACCTGTTTTCTGATAGCAATGCACATCCTGGGAAGTTCAAACATGGTAGCAGATAAACTGAGCAGATTCATTTTACTGCCTAATGAGTGGTCTTTCAATCCCAAGATAATGAGGAATTTTTGTCGCTGGGGCCAGCCTTGCTGCAACCTTTTTGAGTCACCCCAAAACAAGTGCAGAAGCTACTTTGCCCTAATCCCCCCTCAGGGGGAGTCGCCAATAGACGCTCTTCTCCTCAGTTGGCCCCAGGGTCTCCTCTGTGCCTTTTCCCCTTCCTCTAACTCCACTCTTTCTCAAGAAAGCATCCAGGTTGAGAAGCAAGGTGATCCTCATTGCACCCTATTGGCCTCAACAAATTTGGTTCCCCTTCCTGTGGCTTCATCTAGTTCACCGTCCATGGATTTTGGACCGAGTTCCAGACCTGCTGTCTCACCCTCAGGGACTGGTGCACCCCAATCTTCAAAATCTTAAGCTCACAGCTTGGTTCCTCCAATTCCGCCAGTCACCAGGCATAATGATATACCTACACCAGTATGGAAAATTCTGCTGGCTTCCCATAGACCATCCACCAGGAAACAATAATTTAATAAGTGAAAGAGATTTTCAACTTGGGCTTATCATAACAATCTCAATTCTTTCTCTGCTCCTGTGGAAAAAGTACTAGAATTTCTACCCATTCTTTTTGATCAAGGGGCTTCTGCCTCCACAGTTAAAGTCCAATTAGCTGCCATTTCTAACATCCATAATGGTTTTGGGGACCTTCCTCTAATGTCACATAGACTATGTAAAATGTTCCTTAAAGGAACCCTACGTTTAAAGCCTCCATTTAAAGATCCTCTACCTTCATGGGATCTGACCACTGTTCTTCAGTCTGTGGTGTTTATTCCCTTTCACCCAGCAGCAACATGTGACCTAAAGTTTCTTTCATGGAAAACGCTTTTCCTTATAGCTATAACTTCTGCATGATGAGTTTCTGAGATACAGGCTTTATGCTCAAAATCCCCTTACTTAATTTTCCACAGGGATAGAGTTTCACTCAGAACCAATCCATCCTTTTTTCCGAAGGTAGTCTCAGAGTCCAACATTAATCAAACCATGGACTTGCCTGTTTTCTTCCCCAAATTTTTCCAACAAAGGCAAATATTGCTTGCATTTGTTAGATGTTCACAGAAAATTATGTTTCTATCTCAATCGAACTAAAGAATTTAGAAAATCAGAATAGTTGTTTGTATCCTTTTCCAGCCCAACTTTAGGGAGGTCTGCTTCCAAAGTTACCTTGTCAAAATGGCTAAGAGATTGTATTACTTACATATATAATAAAAAGAAACTCAAGTTACCTGCACCAGTGAGAGTGCATTCCACTAGATCAATGGCCACTTCAGCTGTTTTCCATTCCAAGGCATCCATGAATGAAATAGCCATAGCAGCAGTATGGACTACTTCCAGGGGAAAAGCTTCCTTTAGTTCTATGGGTCTCAGGAATATCCTTCCATAGGGCCACCCAGGATCTAAAGTAGCTGGGGGCTCTGCCCCAAGAGTCAAGAATAGATGAAGACTGACGACATCAGATAAAGAAGTTATGTCTTACCATAATTTGAATTTCAAAGAGAAGCAGGCACATTTAATAAAGGAGGCTTCTTGGCCACAGAAATCCAAGAAACCTTAATAGAGGGGGCCTTCCTGCCCTTGGAGGCCTGGTGGGGTTGCCTGCAAATAAAAGCAAATCTAGAAGGATAATTCCTCTGGAACTTAGGGGTAGGAGAGACAAAAATATGTTTAAGGTCCTGCAAGGCTTTGCCTTTCTCTTGAAGAGACTTAAACAGGGGGTCTATATTATATCATAGGTTCATACTAGGCTATCTGCCCTAGGGCATTTATAAGCCTAGCCAGAGTATGTTTGGCTTTCGCCACCCATTTTAAATTAATTTTGCTATGCCCTTTTTCGAGGTTAGTATACTGTGCCTCTGTCTAACAGTGACACAGAAGTGATACCCGGGGTAAACCTACAATCTCCCATCCACTCATCAAGACTCCTCTTGAAGAGAGTCAATGAGGGACTCTGCCTAACCTGGACTGGGATTTTATTCCAGAGTGAAGGGAGCCTCTGGGTTATGAATCTGTCCCTCCAGCATGTCCTATTTATTTCAGTGCTGAGGTTCAAGTCTCTCGAGCACGTAGCTCGATGGGATTTGGATTTTTTGAGGTGCAGCATGTCCCTTAATTCCGGGTTGGACATGGCCTTATACGTCAAGCACAGGTCAGCTCTGAGCAGGCGGTATGCCACTGAGTAGAGCTGGAATTTCTTTAACCGGGCAGCATACGGCATCTGTTTGAGCCCTTTGATCCTCTTGGTGATGTACTTTTGGGGTCTTTCCAGTTGCTGCAGGTGTTTGGTAAGGTACATCCCAAAAGGGGCATTGTACTCGATTATGGGCCTGATGAGGGATGAGTAAAGAGGCATGATGACCTCCCCTAATCTAGATGTGAATCCCTTCATGATTAGGTGGGCTATATAAAATGTTTTTCTAACCACTTTGGCCACGTGGTTGTCAAATGAGAGATTGCTATCAACTTGGGTCCCCAGGTCCCTAATTACTTCTTCTGTACTTAATGGATTACCACCTATGTGGTAATTTGTGGGCACTTTGTTTTGCCAAAGGGATGACTATACACTTTTGGCGTTTAGCTTGAGGCCATGGCTCTGGCACCAGTTGTCTGTTTCTATGAGGCCCTTTTGGAGGATGCTTGTGTCGGCTGGAGAGTCGATTATGGCGCCCAGTTTGCAGTCATCTGCGAACTTGGTCAGCCACAGTCCTTCCGTGTTGGCCTGTACCTCCGAGAAATATATACCAAACAAGAGAGGTCCCAGGACTGAGCCTTGTGGGACGCCACTTGTAACTGGTTTGGAGTCTGACATGGCTCCAGCAATTCTAACCATGTGGGTTCTGTCCTTGAGCCAGTTTGCAACCCATCTAGTGACATAGGGGTTTATATTTAAGCTGGTGAGCTTATCTATAATGCCCGCGTGGGGTATTGTATCGAAGGCTTTTGCGAGGTCCAGATAGGCTGTGTGGACCACCTTCCCTTCGTCAATGGCCTTGGTGACTAATGCTTAAAAAAGCGAATGATGAATTATCGACCCCATATAAGTGAAAGCTTACAATTTCAAAAGCTCAGAACAGAGATTTTTTTCCAAGGGAAAAAAAATCGCTGTTCCAAAAAAAAGAAAAAAAAAATTGAAAGAATACATAAAGTGGGGGGCTGTGCCCCCATACCCCCCTACTTAAATATGGGTCTGTATTAGCAAATCGAAAAACCCTTTAACTGAATACCTAAACGTCGACACCTTTAACACGAACTGCAAAAATCCCAAATGCACTAAACAGCGAAAAATAAAATAACGAACTGTCATAGTTGGCCAACCCCACCACCCGCTACATACTACCTACCCAAACAAAATAAATAAACCACATACATACACTAACCACACCCTACTTCTAAAGTAAAGCACCAAAACCCTACTTCTAACCCTACACTAAACCCCACAAACACAACTAACTATGCACTATCCTTAACCCCTCCCTAACCCTAAGGTCTGTAACTACTGCACAAGTCCCCTACAGACATACACCCAAAAAAATAAATACACATACATATAACAAAGCCCTACTTCCAACACTACACTAAACCCCACATACACAACTATTTATGCACTATCCTTAACCCCCTCCCTAACCCTAAGGTCCGTAACTATCGCACACTTCCCCTACAGACATACACCCAAAACAAATAAATAATACACATACATACAGCTAAATAAAACCCTACTTCTAACACTACACTAAATCTTTGGACGTTCAGCATTTCTGTATTTCACACAATACGTGTCGCTCTTTCCGTATTCACGATTACGGTCTTTTGCTCTGCTAATAGGAACCCCTTAAATATACCAACTCCGAGATCGCACTACAGTGCCAAAAACGGCAAAGTAACGGAAGCGGCCAAGCAAATTCTTTTCCTGGGAAAGAATTTGCTTAAAAGCCACTTCGCTATTTTGCCTTTTCATTGTCTTAAGTTTGACCAAGACGCATTTGATAGAATGCATCTTCGGTCATCTAATAGGAACCCTTAAACAGGTCAGCAGCAGCAGTCCAAAAAGATATTTATTGTCCAAAGGAGCATCCAACAACTTGGCCTTAATGTCCTCAGGCAGAGACTGGAGACATAGCCAAGAATAATGATTCACAACAGACCCAAAGGCCACAGCCCTGGAAGAGGCATCAATAGCATCATAGCTGCACTTAATAGAGTGGCGAGCCACTTGAGAGGTAGAACCTAAAATAAATAAGGCAAAGGATTTGCATTCAGAATCAGGGAGGTCAGAAATAATATGACAAGCCTGAGAAGGCCAGAGCATACCTGGTCATGCAGGTCTGGTAATTAACAGCCCAAAAGGCTAAAGTAGAAGCAGTGTAAACTTCCATATCAAGCCTGCACATTGCCTACTATCCTTATCAGAAACCAAGAGCTTAGAAGGTTTGTCAGAAGAGACTGATTCCACAGCAAGATGAGGAACCTTATAGAACTTGTCAGGTTTCTTAGGAGCTGTAGGCTGAGGATTAGGAGACTTGGAAGTAGTAATGAAAGTGTCTAACAATAATGGCATTCAACTGGTGGCAAAGAAGTTCTGGGTAGCTATATCCGTATATTCCTTTCATGCCCTATGTTCTGTGCAGGGAGCATAAGTGTGGCATATGGTGCATACAGGATCATTAGGCTTTGTTGTACTGGCTAAGTGTCTGGCTGCCCTGGGCAGGAAATTTTAGAATACTGCAACAGTGATATAGAAGGACATTAATAGGATAGCTATGGGCTAAGTTGATGTTCTCATGGGCTAACCTATTTTTCTACCAACAGCAGTTATTTCTATGTCTGCAGTCCCATTCCTTTCAATTTTGAGTAATGTGGTTCTGGTCCTTCCATGAGATGTTCCAGAAGACCTGTCCCCCTTGTAATTTGGCATTTTACCTTTTTTGAGAGACTTTGGCATGTAAACTCCTTAAATTTGGTATCACTTATGTGCAATAGCCTTTTTTTTCTCCCTTGGGAATTTGATTTTCCTCTAAAGTATCTCCTATTAGAAGTGAAATTCTAGATGGCGGATCTATATGTATTCAAGTTTAGGCGAGATATACTTTTCTTTCTTCAGGAGTTCCAACAGTGAACGTAGGTTGGAAGTACCTCAGTCAATTTCCCTACTTATTCCATACTTAGATTCTGGCCATGGTCAGATGATGGTGTATCCTTGGTAACGTGTTCCTTTCTTTGGGATAGCTTGCACTCTGTTCTCCTGTTGCATTGTAGTCTTTTGGTGCTTAACTGGTATAACTTTTTCCAGAAGATGTCAAACAGTAGGTCTTAAATAACCCATTTGATAAAGAGCAGCCATTTGGGTCACCCCTGAAGCAGTTGTTTTATAGCTCTATTCACTAAATTCCCAAATATTATAGGAATTATCCTAAAAATAAAATAATGGCCTTTCTACAGAAACCAAGTAAGTGTTGACTAGTATAGAAGAAGACTGTTCCAAAAGGGACACCAGCCCCACTATGAAGGGGAAAAAAACTCATTCTGCACAGCAAGACAGTAGACAGAGAGAGAGGGCACTGTTACTATTCCCCAATCTTTCTACCCTTTCTCCAGCCCCTACTACATCTCCTAGGAAAGAAGATCTATTTTTGGGATAGTTTGGCCTTGTTAAGCTCAAACCAGTGGGTCATTGGAAATACAGGCTACAATATTAAATTCTGGCATTTTCCTCATTTCAGTGACATTCAACCTGTATTCAAGAATCAAGTAATGTTAGCTTAGCCTATTTTATGCCAGATTTTAAAATGCATAGCCATATAGATTTTTCCTTATTAGCTTACCTCCCAAAAAATTGGAAAGGTCTGCTAGATGTGTCAAGATTAAACACGTTTGCTGTGGTTAATAGTTCAGCATGCTTTGCTTGCAATTTACCTTTCTTTTCATGAGGAATGCCTTCCTAATCATCTTATAAATAATGGGTGTGTATTAGCATATACTTTAGTATACAGTCTTTGAAGTTTTCAGTGGAGTACTTCTGGTTTCGGATCACATTACTGTCACTGCCCTTTGTTCTACTATCATTCCAGGGACTTCACCTAGTAGTTGGCACCAGATTTTGCTCACCTGAGACTCAGATGCCTTCCCATTTAGCCATACCTTGAAACTCTGTTTGCTCAAGGTGAATTCTTTGGAGGAACTTCAGGATGGAATTTATAATCAAACAACACTTACAGACACATTAATACTTGCTGTTATAATACTATTCCATAACCAGTTTTGTATCATTGCATTACTAGTTAATACAAATATCGTAACTCAAATTAACCAGTACTTTAACATTAGTGTTTAATTCTAAAAACTTAAGTAAACTGCACAATCTAACTACACTGCCCCCACCTAATAATGAGTAGTAGTGAACAATTTGAACTCACTATACACAAGCTAGGGCCTACACTTAATAACCTCCTTTTAATAACATTAGAAAATAGACTAACCATTCTCTACTCCCTCTCATTTACAAACTCCACCTGTAAAGGTCTGTCATCTGTTCGTTCCAGCTGTTTATAACTCTGTATTAATCGATTACCATTTCAGAATCATTCCCATGTCCACTAAATTTAACAACACGCTTGCTCTCTTCTTCTTGTCATACCATTCTTAAGAAGTATCACCTTATTCTTCACTGTTTGTCTACTACATAAATGCATCACCTCTTCAGAATCAGTGTTTGTCATACTAGTTCTTTGGTTCCTTCTTACCACTATTTCAAATAATTTAGATACATCTCCATATTACAGCCTGAACAGCCCACCTACTGTCCTCAAATAAGCAATTATATTGCAGCACAGTCCCCTTTTACATTCCCAACACTGATATTCATCATCATTATGATTACTGCTGCAGTAGCCTAACTTCTATGGGTTATAGCCCGCGTAGGATAGAACAGCCAGCCAGCTTCCAAAGCTTCAGGGCACCTGCCATGCACTCAAACTGTTAGGCATCTCTAGCTGAGCTAACTAAAAGATTTGGGTGCCAAGCCCATTACAGCTTTCCTGCCTCAGAGAAGAGTGCTCCTCTGTGGGCTTTCGAGGATCAGCGATCAGCTATGGCTATGTTGTTCCATTGCTGGGCAGGTAAGTTTCCTTATGGGAACAAAACTTCTACTTTTTGTCACAGAAAATTTCTATTTCTGTAAAATAATTACTTTTAAGCTAGTAAAGTGTTTTGTTAACTGCCTTGTGACATTTATGTACTTTTAAATGGAAGAGCACTTTTTTACTTTTGTGGTAAAAAGTTGTTTAAAACTTTTATATGGAGAAGCTGTTAATTTATTTTGGGGGGTTGGGGTAAGTATTTTTCGGGGAAAAGTTACTTTTTTGCTTCTTATCTGTTTTACCGACTTTTGCTGCTAAGCTTCCCTAGGAATCCAGCACCATTTCCAACTTGACCATGGAACAGCATACAAGTTCCTCTGTTGGACCTTCTTCCAGCCACAAAAAGAAAAAGATTGTTAAGAAGTCTACCACCACAGCAGTCTGGTAAAGTGCCTCGGCCACAGCTGGCTGACTCTGCTGCGGCCAAAGCTGGTTCCTAACACAACTAATCTTTTTCATTGGTTCCATCTAGTAAAGGTCCCCACAGCCAACATGGATGTTCTCTGCAGCTGTTGGTGTCCCCCTAATGGGCGAGTGAGATCCACTCTCATTGGCCTTGAGACAAGAAGAAGGGAACCTGCCTCGACTTAGCCAGAATATTGTGCCCATCCTTCAGGAAGTTGTTACTAACAATACTGGGACTTTTTCTTCAGAGATAACTGTCAAAAGGAAACAGGTCATGGACAAACACCACAAGCTTCCTTATAGACTGGATTTACTCACCCTAGGTCTGGGTGTTTGATACATACTGACCCCAAAGAACTGCAGTTGATTGCCTGGATGATAGGGTTTTAATACCCTTTAGATGCCTGTTTTATGAGTATGTGCAGCAGATATTAATGGAGGTAAGAAAGCCTGCTGCTACAAAATCATATATTAGTGAATAGAAAAGGTTTTCTAGTTGGTGCCAATAAAAGAACCACCATCCATTCAGGGTTAGTGATTCTGTGGTTGTGTTAGCTAATATCCTATGGCCTGTCATATTCTTCTGTCAAGGTTAATTTGTCAGCCATTTTACCATATCTGTCCATGGCTTCCCTCTTTCAATGAAGTCTCATGTCAGAATGTTTTTGAAAGACGTTCTGCATAGGAAGCCTCCCAGAAAATCCGTGGCTACTCCTTGGCATTTCAGTGTTGTGTTAGACAAGCTAACACTTCTTTTAGTTGAACCAGGTCATCAGGCCGACTTGATGTTATTAACATGGAAAATAGTCTTTGCAGGAAGAGTATCCTAGTTGCATGCTCTTATGGGGGGGGGGGGGTCAACATTATGTCATTTTCCACAAAGATAGGATTTCCTTAACAACTAATCCTTCCTTTATGCCTAAAGCAGTATCTGAGTTTACCTTAACTCATTCACTCCATTGCAGCTCAGGAAGTTTGCACTTTAACTTCCAATGGGCGGAGCCTAAGCCTTTTGACAGAATCAAATTATGTCCTCACATTTCAAACAAATGCTTGTATCTTTGGAACCATAGCGGTTATGAAAGAAGTATAAATGGCAAACTCTTCAGCACAAAGTATTTTTATAGTGGTAATATTATTTGGCTTCTAGGTCTTAAACTGTATTTTATAAGTCACAGTAAACACAGTAACTATTACATTTGTAATATTTTGTAAACAATTTACAATATCTAAGCAACCAATCAAGTTACACACATACTGTCAGCAGCATTTTATTCAACTAACTGAGAGCTTTCACATGAGGCTAAGGAGTTCTGTCTGTGCTACTTGGTTGTTGAGATATTTAGGAAAATGTGAGATTTATATAAATTAATATCATAAAAACAACAGTTAATATCTCTTTACCAGCGCTAAACAGAGATCAAATATTAATGCGGTTGAGTTTGCATCATGTAAGCTTTAAGATGAAATCTTTTAAAACCTTGTACATAGCATGGTTTTGGAATTGTTGATGCAAATATGAACACGCAATATTTGATGCCTAGAGGTGCCAGACGGAGTTAACTACAGATGCAATTGGATGCGTCTTTCATATGTAATAAGTTGTCAGTATGTCAATCTCCCTGTCTACTTTCCAGAGCCAAAAAGAATTGTCAGAAGGGATACTTCATACCTTGGATGTCCACAGACAACTTGGGTGCTATTCTGAAAGAACAAAATCTTTCAGAACTTCTAACCAGTTGCTTATTTCTTGTGAAGTTAAAAAGAAAGGGCAATCTGTGTCAAAGCAGATTATTTCCAAATGGTTATCTAAGGTTATTATCACTCTACCAGAGCCTTGGCTTCATCTATGGCTTTTTGGAAAGACTTGGATTGTAGAAGCATTCTAGACACAGCAACTTGGTCCTCTGTGCAAACTTTTACAAACCACTATAAATTAGAGTTTTTCTCCAGAGCTAGAACATGCTTTGCTAGGACCATTCCCCAGGGATTCTTCGACTAATATCCTTCCTCTTTCCATTTCTAAGCTATGGTAATCTATCCATATAGATTAGGCTACTGCAGTGATGTCATTGAAGAACATAGTACATTTGTGTAAGTTAACTTAATAGATGTTCAAATGATCACTGCTGCAGTAGCTGCTGTCTTCCTCCACCCCCTTCTTTTTTTTTGCCAGGGTGCAGATATGCATTTTTTTCTTAGCATTGTCCTTGATCCTGGCTTGGCATCCAAACCTGACTTTTAGTCAGCTCAGCTTGAGCTGACTAACGGTTTGACCGTGTAGAATGTGCCCTGAAGCTTTGGAAGCTGGCCAAGTATGATATCTTTTGCAGGAAATAACTTATATAGCTTAGGCTACTGTAGTAGTAATCATTCAAGCATCTATTGTTATGTTGTTTACTTAAATAACTGTTCTTTCCACCTCTCCTCTTCATATCAATTCCAGACTCCCACACTTATCATCTGTACCCAGTTTCTTTGTTAAAGCTAACCTGTCTTCAAAGCAGAACAAACCAGTTATGTTACCTGCAATTCTGTTTAAACTCCTAGAAACTGTTATTGTTTTCCACCTAAGAGCCAATGTTGAACTTAATCCATGCTCCAGTTGTGTTGCCAGTGTCCTAGGTAACACCCACACTCATTTTCCCTGCTTAATGCAGGAAATAACAGGAGCAAATTAGACCTATGTAGTGCTTTCTTGTAGGTTCATAGGTGTGTACTAGGCTAATGGCCCTGGGGCCTTTACAAGCCTAGCCCACAGGATTACCCTGGCATTGTGCCACCCGACCTTAGATCCCAGTGCTTCTGTCAAGTAAAACCACTGGAGTGATCCCTGGGGTGAATTTTCTATTTCCCATCCACTCATCAAGATTTCTCTTGAAGAGGGCAAGTGAGGTGCTCTGCTTGACATGTATGGGAAGTCTATTCCATAGCATGGGCAGTCTCTAGGTTATGAACCTGTCCCTCCAGCATGTTCTGTTGATTGTGGTAATGAGGTTGAGGTCTCTGGAGTGTGTGGTGCGGAGGAATTGGGATTTCTTTAGATGTAGCATTTCTAACAGAGCTGAGTCAGACATGGATTTGTAAGTCAAGCAGAGATCACCTCTAAGTAGGTGGTATGAGACAGAGAATAGTTGGAGTTTTTTAGTCTGTCCATATAGGACAAATATTTAAGGCCTAGGATCTTCTTTGTGAGGTACTTTTGTGGCCTCTCCAGTTGTTGCAGGTGTTTAGTGAGGTATATGCCCAGTGACTGGCCTAATGAGGGAAGAGTAGAGGGAGACAATGACCACTTTCTTCCTGGATGCAAAACCCTTAGTAATGAGATGTGCCACATAGAAGGACTTTCTGACCACAGTGGCAATATGGTGGTTAAAAGAGAGGTTGCTGTCAACCTGTGTTCCCAGATCTCTAATAACGCCTTCTTTGTTCAGTGGACTACCATCGATGTGGTAATTCATGGGAATTGGGTTTTTCCCAAAGGGGATGACAACACATTTTTTTGGCATTGAGCTTAAGGCCATAGTTCTGACACCAGTTGTTGGTCTCAGTGAGGCCTTTCTGTAGGATGTCAACATCACTCTGGAGTTAATAGTAGCTCCCAAGTTGCAATCGTCTGTGGACTTTATCAGCCAGAGTCCCTTTGTGTTGGCCTGGACTTCAGAGAAGTAGATACCAAATACGAGAGGACCCAGGACCAAACTCTGCGGGACTCCACTCATGACTGGTCAGCAGTCTGACTTGGAGTCAGCTACTTTCACACTGTGGGTTCTACCTGTGAGCAAGTTTGCAACCCACCTAGTGATATAGGGGTTGATGCCTAGCTTAGTGAGTTTTTCTGATTCCTAAGTGGGGAATGGTATCAAAAGCCTTAGTCAGATCAAAGTAGGCTGTATGAACCACCTTGCCTTCATCCACACCTCTGGTGACTGACTCAAAGAAGTTGACCAAGTTGAGCAGGCATGATCTACCCTTAACAAAACAAAACTGTGTGGGATCCAGAGTTTGGAGATTCCCTATATCCTTATTTATTAGGCCCATGATGATCAGTTCCATAGCTATGCATATCAGACTCGTCAGGCTAATGGGGCGATAGTTTGCAGGGTCTGTAGTTGCCTCTCCTTTGTGGAGAGGGATGACTGTAGCAGTGCGCCATTTGGTAGGGACAAAGCCTATGGTGAGGCTGTGATTGAACAGGGCACACAGGTGAGGTGCCAATTCACTCTGCAGTTCATGTAGAACACAGCTAGGTTTATTGTCAGGTCCCATAGAAGCTGCATTCTTGGCCATGGACAGTGCTGTTTTAACCTGTGCAGCAATAATACTTGGTGCCTGGCAATCTACTGGTATTGTGACTGGTCCCGTGGGGGGGGGGGGGTAAAGTTGGCACTGATTCTGTCAGCCAGTATATTGGCAATATCTGCTGGCTCGGTATAGGATATACCATTGTGCAGTAGCTCAGAGCACATCCTGGTACTGCTGTGGAGATTCTTTACATAACTATAGAAGGCTTTGTGGTGTTCTTTACTATCTGCTGCAATTCTGTTTTCTTAGCTAGATTTAGAGGATTTGATGAGAGATCTCAACTTTTTGTTGAGGCTGATAAGGGAGTTTTTCCAGTGTTGGGATTTCACCTTATTCCATATCAGTTTCCTCCTTCTGTTGTAGAGTTTGTTTATGGCAAGGGACCACCAGATTGGCTTCTTTTTTTTTGGAGGAGAGCATCTTGGTTCTGTTGGGTATGGCGAGATCCATGCATTTGTGTATGTGTTCGTACAGTGCATTGGTGTATGATCTGGCTGTCATGCAGCTGATCTCCATTTGCATGGGTGCCGTGAAGTTAGCCACCTCTGTTTTTAGGAGCCCAAAGTTAGCTTTGGTGAAGTTTTCATGGTGGTTACCTGTGTGGGGGGTGTGGGTGGGTGGGAGGGATGTGGATTTCCAAGGTGATTAGTTTGTGGTCGGATCTAACCAGGGAGGAGTTGACTATTGGTGTAGAGCAATGGTCGCCCATGTTAGTAATGACCAGGTTAAGGATGTTGCTACCTCTAATGGGGATCAGAATGAGCTGGTCCAGGGCATTGGAATTAATGAATTCCAGGAAATGTTGGGCAAGTGTTTTGGTACATGAGTAGTTTTCCCAGTTAATGGAGGGGTAGTTGAAGTCACCCAGTATGAGAGTGCTAGGTTGGACCCTAATATTCCCCAGGGTGCTTACGAATGTGGAGTGTGAATCTTGGGACATGGTCCGGGACCTATAGCAGGCTACAACCAGAATCGCTGTCTTACCCAATGTTAACTGCACCTGAAGTATCTCAGATGAATTATGTTGGGCTACTAGTCTGGAGGTGTACGCATCCTTTATGAATATGGAAACACCACTGCCTTTGGAGCTTCAGTCCAAGTTCTGGGGCTGAAAGGTGTGGAATGAGTTATAGCCTGGTAGTGCAGGGGTGCTTTCTGCTGCCTTGAACCAGATCTCTGTTATGGCACAAATGTCGATGTTCTCCTTTTTAAGGAGTGCTTCAAGCGAGTGCAGCATCATTGCCATCACTGAATGCTGACTTACAAGATAACCATAAAATTCTTGACTTTTTAATAGGCCACAATTATACATTTTATTCAAGACCTGGTAAGAGAAATAGTGATAGAATCTTGCTTCTTTTTTTTTTTTTTTAAATTGCACATCACCTTCATCTCTCAAGCTAGCTCCTAACTCCAGTTCTTTCCCCCAGCTGTCTCTTAATCAAAAGCCTTCAACAAATGATTGACTCAAAACACCTTACTGTTGTTTATGTCTGTCCAGGGGTGGCTCGTGCTATCGGACTGCAGCCCTCCCACCTACAAAAAAACAAAAAAAAAAAAATCTGTGAAACAAAAAAAAAATCGGAGTCCCGATTCCTCTCCTCTGCGCATGCGCAGACATTTTGAGGAACTCGGACTGCCTTTATCGGTAGTCCAGATGCAGACCGCACAGAACAGAGGAGCTCCGGACTGCTTCCCCTACAGTCAGAGCCAATGAGGGGTGAGCTGAGAGCTCTTGCTGAGATTTCATTGCGCGGGCTTCGTCGCTGGGATTTCGTGAGTGGATTATACTCGCTTCGGTAGGTCGCTGGCTGGATGGATGGGCTTCCAGGTAAGTGAAGGGTGTGTGTGTGTGTGTGTGTGTGTGTGTGTGTGTGTGTGTCAGGTCACAATCAAAAACATTTTGCTTGACATGTAGCAGCTCATAGCAAATGACTTTTAGTTCTCACAACCACGCTCACCTTATAACAAACTAGTAAAGACATGTAAAGCTCAAAAGTGCACAAAGGACAAAAACAATGATACTTGCTTAAAAGTCTAAAGCAATCAGAAGCCTAGAACACCCTGCTCCACTCCCCTGTCATCATAGAAAGCTAACAAGCAATTCCAAAGCTTAAAATACAATATAAGACCAAGATTACCTAAAGTTCAATATAAGTGTACAACTTATATAGTACCTAATAAAATAAACAAATGCACTTATCCCAGATGTTGTGGGCCTGGTGGTCTACTCAACTATGGTAAAGAAGGTTGCAATTAGCAATGATCTGCTTAACGTAGCAGCAGATATAAGCTAAATTTCCTTGGTATACTTACATAGCTGTTGGTTCTTTCATGGATTAATTCAGTTTGTCATATCCACTTTATCCTGTTCATGGACATGGAAGTGCCAGAGGCTATCCTGGCAAACAAACTTTTCAGTTATGCAGGGAACTGGTTCTGGATGAGGCATCGATCCATCTCAGGATGGAAAGACATGTGCGTGCATACACATACACCATGCATACACGTATCATCATTTCACTTGCCAGCACTCCTTTGGAATGTGAAAGGAAACTCAGGATCCAGATAAAGACCTGGAAAGAAAGTCAGGTTCCACACAGAATACACAAGCTGTGAAACTTTCCATTTCTTATTTAATGGTCGCATAATTTGTTGTTGTCTCTTCTCTGTGTCTTTAATCTGAATTGTTGATACAAGAGTATCAGAGGAGTGTTACTTCATTCTCTGTTGCCCTAAGCAGAATCCATGCTTCATTTTTTATTTTTTTTTTTGAAAGTGAAGATCCCTGATCTCTTTGGTTGTCTGAACATATTCTTCTTTCCCAGTCCACAATGAAGAGAACTGAAGGTTAGAAAACTGCAGCATTGTTTTATCTCTTAAATAAATCTATTATGAATGTATTTGTTTTATTGCTATTGGGTCTTAAAAGAAAAGGGATGGTTGTCTTTTCTTGGTTCATGGCTGACTCTTTAGGGATCCCTTGGGAGGTCGTGCTGCATGTTGAATATGTCTACCTGAAAGGAGCCACTAAGAAAATATTTTTCTTTGAATAATTCACTTCAGACAGAATCTTTTCTTAACAAGAAAATAAACAAAACTATATCACGGGTTGTGTTTCATTGGAATGCTGATGGAATCCTGTCCTTGCTGTGGTCAGAAACATTCAGGTCCTTGAATTTCTTAAAGCAATGAAAAGCCAAAGCTGCAATTGTTTCACATCATTTGTCATTTGTGTTGATGTCATTGTATTATCATCTGATACCATATTTACAAAAGTGTGGTTTAAAATAATGTTATAATTCTCATAGGAAAAACAAACATAGAAAGTTGAAATGGAGGAAGTCTGCCCTTGAATTTGGTCTTTGTTGTTGCTGTAGTTGTTACAGCCTATTTCTTGCTGTGGCTAATACTTGACTTGGGATGTAACTATATACAATATTACTGTAGTTGTCTTTTCTCAGTATGTAACTGGGGCAAGATTATTTTAACTGCATTTATTTGTCAATAGTGCTTTGAATATTCAGTTTTTCAATTGCTTATGTAGAAGAAGGAGCATGCTGATGAATTTTATCTGCGTGTCTTTTTTACTGAGCTTTTCTTAAGATTACATGCACTGAATTATATTTTCCAGGCATGGAAAGGCTTCTTTTTTTCAATGTAATTGTGTTTTTCTTTGAATGGTTACCAAGGTAATTGAGCAACAGGTCTTCTTTACTGAGTTCTAAATATCTTATTTACTGATTTGTAACAACTTCCTTTCCATAATTTCAAGCTATGCTATTTCAGTGTCTTTGTATGTTGTCATGACAGCTATGTCACTCTAAACTAATTATATCTGCACTCAAGGTACAGAGCAGTTGCTCTGGAAATAGTTCTGAAAATTAATATTCTTCAAATTATTTCCACTAACATCTGTATTAATAAAAATACTGATTAATTTTGATTTGCATTCATGGAACATGAATATTTCTTAGTTTCATTCATATGCCACTTAAGTTTTGTTGTTAAATACAATATAATCAAATTTGACAGACTTAATAAACGTATTTAGTTAACTGCCTCTACCAATTTGAGTTTTTATGTTTTTTTAACTTAATTATATTCAGTGTGAATTTAGTATCCATTCATCACTTTTTTCTTTGTATACCCTTGATACTTTCCAGTTAAATCTGTATAAGTGCTATTTCATCTTGCTTGTTGGGAGTTCCATTTTTTGTTAGCCTCTCTGAAATGAAAGATCTAAAAACTGCCTCCATTAATCTTTGTGATCCATTCATCCATCCTCAACACCTTTTTCCATTTTGTACATGGGGTCGAGGTGTCACTTCAGCAGTGACAATCATCTTGAGCCAAGGTTTACACTGCCAGGTGGCTCACCTTGCTATGTTAGTTCATTCATACCACTCACTCACATGCACACTCTCATCTATGGCCAGTTTACAGTGTCCCATATACCTACTGCAGGTCTTTGGAATGTAGGAGGAAAACAGAGCACCTGGAGGAATCCCACATGACCGAAGGGAGGACATCCATTAAACTGTGTGATATTCATATTAAATTCACAGTCCTTAATCTTTCTTCAGACAAGCAGACCTGATATCGTACATATAACTGTATCCTGATTACAACTTGATGATGTAATTCCACATTCAACTATGTCCAAATACAATACATAATATAGATATAGACTTGGAAGTAAAATTGGTGATGGGATACTTCTCCTTATACATAAATATATTAACATACTCCTTCTCCCCTAATATCTGTGTGTGTAATGCCCCAGTTACTATATACTGGTGGCTAGAGAGAACAAATGGTGGTGGGTAGAGATACTCAGACTTGAACCCTGTACCTTGGATGCAGGTGGTAAGGACCTGAATTCCCTATCCACCACCATTTTAAAAAAAAATTGCAGATTTTTGCCTCATATTTGTTCTGTTCCTTATAAAATCTGTGGTTTCTGTGTCTACATTTTTCCTTGCAAAGTCTGTATTGCAGTGGTGCACTGGTAGCATTGCTGCCTGACAGCTACAGGTTCTCTGGTTTGATTCTTGGCTGGAGTGCCTAATGTGTGGAGTCTGCATGTCCTCCCATCTTACAAAGATGTGTCTGGAGTTTCTCCCTGCTCTGGTGAAAATTGTCTTTTGTTCCAAGTCAGACTAGTTTCCTGGTTAAATGTTTAAAAATAACAGGCATTTGAATTTCAGACTTCATATTCTTCAGAAAGTACATGGTAACACAAAACAGTTTATTCTAGCAGATGTCTAAGTTTATAACATGGATATTTGAAATTTGTCCCTATTTTTGGGAATGTATTCCCCCATTATTGGCTTTGTCCAGGTATTTTGTGCTAAGGTTGAGAGCTATCTATGGTGAGAACGGAATTCATTGAATGTTTGGGGGCTGTATCCCCCCCATTACTGGCTTTGTCCACATGTTTTTTGCTAAGAGGTTGAGAGCTATGGTGAGAACTGAATTCACTGAATATGTTTGGGGGCTGTATTCTCCCATTATTGGCTTTGTTCAGGTGTTTTGTGTCAAGAGTTTGACAGCTATGGTGAGAACTGAATTCACTAAATGGTAGCCATTTAAGTTTGTCTTCCTCCCTTTCACAAAACAGCTGATTTGGCATAGTGGTATGTTTCTCTGACTATTTTGCACAGGTAAAGACGTGGCAGTGAAATGTATGGTGGTAACACAGCATTTTATTCTAGCAACTTTCCAACATTGTACAAGCAATGTTTAAAATGTGTCCCTGGTTTTTGGGCTTTTGTCCCCCACCCCCAATAAATTTTGGCTTTTTCCAGATTTCTTGTGCTGCAAAGTTCAGAGATACAACTGTGTGTCAAGTAGATTTTACAAGGAGCTGAGAGCTGCAGGGGAACAAAACTTTAGTGCTGCTTATTCTAAGTCCACTTGCATTGTTAATAGCACAACAGGTAGTGTACTTGCTTTTGATGCAGAAGGCTATGGGTTCTACTCCCACAATGGATAGATGCATTGTTGATACTGTATTGTGTTGTAAAGTGGGTGGATGCTGCAGTCCTTTTTACAAAGATACCTAGAGTAGTAACTATGAACCTGTTATCAGTTTGCCATACAATCCCTATTGCGATATTACTAGCTTATCATTTTTTTTAATGCATGCAACATAGGCAATTTGTTCCTCAAGGGCAACAGGCACTGTATTTGTAGATGAATAAACAATGACATATAAAGTTGTTTGCTAGCAGCAACCTCTTCATTGTTACAGATTTCTTTAATGTGGAATTATTTAGATGACTTTTACACTTCAGAGATTGTGCATATTTACTGATATTGGTGGACTGTAGAAGGTTGAGTAGACTTTTATGATGGAAATGTTCTGAATTGGGTAGTTTTGTCATTGGTGCATGCATTTTATTTCATTGTTTACTGAAAAAATGTTCAAAACAATACATTTAAAATGCCCTCTAACAACTGTACTGTATTGTACAAGGAATACAATGCAATACAGTTGGGAAGGTGTATCAAAGAGCATGTGTATGTTTTGTGTTCAAGGGACCTATGATTTGAAAACAACCCAAAAGGGGCCTATGATTTGAAAACAGCCCAAAGTTAATCTGTATCTGCCACTGGCAAAATGTATTTTCTTTGAATGTGGGTTTCAATGCTGTTTCAATGCATGTGAGTTTCAAGGACAGAGAAGTTTTAATGCTAAGTCTGTTTTCATTGTGAGACTGCATTGCTGTGTTTAGCAGATATCTATTGGGGTTTGTGCTGTAAAAATGCAAAATAAAACTTTCAAATGAAATCCAAATCATCGCAGAAGTAAAGCAGTATGCACATTAGTGTATATTGTAAATGGGGAAAAATAACCAAGGAATGGGACACTGGAATTGTTGCAGGGCGGAGGCTCCAATCGGCCATGATTTTGAGAGGGGAAGGGCAGCAAACTCAGACAGCCCTGGTTGAACTATACCTCCCAGTTGTCCATATTTTTGCAGAATGAATAGATATTTGCTTCTTATTTTTGGTTTGTTCCTCATAAAATGTGTGGTTTTCTGGCAAATCATTTAGGAATGAAGTCACTAAATGACAGACATTGAGCTTTATGTCATAACCTTCAGAAAAATGCATGCTAAAGCAAGACCTGTTATTCTATCAACTGTCTTAAGTTTATACAAGAGCAATTTTTAGTAGTGTTTGTATGTTCCCCCAGTATATTTGGCCTTGTCCAGATTTCCTGCATTAACAGGTTGAGAGGTACGTGCAAATAACATTGCTTGGTTGGGAGGGTGGCCTAATGGTTAAGGTATTTGCCTTACAAACGCAAGATACAGAGTTTGAATCTCACGGGGGATAATTGGCTAGGCTTAAAATGACTCACAAGGGCAGTTAGCCTAGTACTAACCTATGAACCTTTATCGAATTAGGCATACCCAAATCTCTCAACTGTCCCCAATTTTGGCTCAAAATGTTGCTCTTCCCCTAATAATCCCTCTGCAAAATGGCAATTTTGGAAGAAAACATGGAGGGTTTACAATTAATGAATCTGTAATAATCAGTTATAGATTACTTTTATTTCAGAAATGCATGTAGCTTCTTTTATTTTGTCAGCTGCTCAAGTTAGCAGTACTAATATTAAAAAGTGTCCCTTCTTTGACAGGTTCCCAGCTGTCTTGTGTGACTATTTTATATTTTTGCATCACATTTTTGGTCCATTTTTCATAAAATTGTGTTTTTTGGCAAATTAGCGGCAAATCATTAAAGACTGAAGTTAGAAAATAATGAAAGACATTTGAGTTTCAGATTTCGTACCTTTCAGAAAATTCATACTAACGCAAGACCTACTATTCTATTATCTTTCTAAGTTTATAAGAGCAATATTTAAAAATTGTCCTTATTTTTGGGCCTTTGTCCCACTTCTATGTATGGCTTTGTCCATATTTCTTGCTCTGAGGTTGAGAGGTATGACAAATATGTCAGGGCCATCACAGTCAGCCAGAGACATTTCAAATTGTGACAAACTTGTTGCACCCCACTCCCCCATGTAGTGACTCTGGATGTGTCCAAGCAAGGCAAGGAGCAGTTATGCAGTGTAAATGTGCAGACTACCCCCCCCCCCCCATCCAAGGTAAACACAAGTACTACAGTGGCTTTTCATCTGTCATTGATTTTGCAGAATGTTCTGGTTTCTGTCATATTTTTATACTGTTGATATATGCTTATTATTATTCAGAAAGTGCCTTTTGCTCTGTGTTTATGTAGCAGTGCTTTAATGACCATCAGGTAAGCTTGTCTGATATTGTAAGATGCAAGTAAGTTTTAATAAGCAATTAAGCAGTATTGCTAATAAAGGCCAGGATTAGATTATGTTAAGCTCATTACAGGCTTTACCTGCAAACTAAACAGAATGCCAATCTATCATGTGTGGGCCATATCCTGTGCAGTAATCATTTAAGCAATATGTGTTGAGCTTGTTTCTTGTTTGGTTTTCATTTTTTACTTTGATCATGTTTTCCCCATGAAACAAGTAGATAGTTGTCAGGCAGCAGGTCTTTTTTGGATAAGAAACATTTTTACAAGTGGGGGTATCACAGAGATTGCTACTTGCTACTTTCAGCATGTTACTTGGTACTTTAATAAAGCTGAATATAAATTATAATTAAAACTGGAGTGCAAGGAGAAGTGATTTGAGTTAAGTGCTGCTTGTTTTTCTTATACTTGATTTTGACTGGCATTCCAGTAATGTATTTAAAAAGTAATTTATTTTTTCATGCCTCACATCCTTTTTGTTTCCATATAGATATTAAGTAAGCTGTCATGCAGCCAATGGATTGAAATATTTTTTTTTTCTTCTACACTTCATTTTGTCTTGATTGGACTCCCATAATGATGGTTTGGCACCCAGGGCAGCATATTTAATTAATGGTTTTGTGGTTTTGAGCATAGCTCCTCCCCTTTCTAGTTAGTCACACCCATTCCCATTGACCCCACCCATTCAGCTGTCTCCTGCAGCCCCCCTTTGATTTGAAGTCACCAGCTGCCACTGTGTCTGTCTGTAAGTTCAGACTGCTTACTTATAATATTATTTCAGCTGCGACCAAGTCCAAAAACCTTAAATAACTGAAGACGCTTTGGTCTTTGGTCGACTTTCAGATGACATTTCTGAGCACCTTGCTGCTCTTGGTCTCATAAAACTTAAGCATGAATCCACCTGCCCAAACCACAGTGAGGACACACTATTTCTACATTAGAAGTATAGCTGATATTGGGCAAAGGGGACAGCAACTTCAGGTGAAAGGTGTTAAGGGGCACGGTTGACCAGTGCTGATCAGCAGGAAGTGCAGTGCAGATATTAATTTCCATAATTGCATTTCTAAATGCTGGTATGGAAGTGATATACAATTTCCATTGCCAGGACTGAAAAACTTGCTTCAGTGCTTTGTGTATGGAATAACTTGTAGCAAGTGGCATGCCACAGTTTTTCAGTGCAAAAGACCTTTTTTTTGTTTTTACTCCTCAGTGAAGTTGAGAGGGACAGACTCAGAGGACCCGATGCTAGGAATTAGATGAGGAGTACCAGAACAGGGAATGGGCCAACAGACATTTTTATTTTTTCCCCACAACTAAAAGTTGAAGGGCACCAGATCATGGAACTGCACAGATACAAAATGAGCCAGCTACAGCTCTGCTCTAC
This sequence comes from Protopterus annectens, assembly GCF_019279795.1. Classification (NCBI taxonomy): domain Eukaryota; kingdom Metazoa; phylum Chordata; order Ceratodontiformes; family Protopteridae; genus Protopterus; species Protopterus annectens. The sequence goes on along the minus strand of NC_056737.1, from coordinate 491,496,060 downwards.
TTGAGCCTCTAATCACTAACAATCCCACCAAAATCTCCCCTGTTATTAGCCAGTCACCCTCCATTAGTGACCACTGTCATGTTTCTTCTAAAGTTAATGACATAACCGTAAAGACTCCAGGACTATTTACCTTCTGTCAGAGATCACTCAAAACATCATCAACCTTAAAGCATACATATACTGTCATGGTTAGTTTTCAAATTGTAAATCAATATCCTAACTGGGCTGCTGTAGCCTTCACCACTGATCTCACTTTTTCTAAATTAGATTCTTTCCTAGAATTTCTAGATTCTGCAAATTCTACAAAACCTTTGACTTACTATAGACTATAGAACTTTTTAATCTAAGAGATGAAGACTGATATAGGAAGTGAAATCCTAATCCAGATACCCGGAGTAAATTCACTACATTATGCAATCTCTCTAAATAGGCAATTCATAGGTGTAAAGAACTTCACAATAACTATAAATGGTAATCTCTACTACATAGGCCCAAATATTTCTTCTTATAGTTCACCTCCAGTCTCCCATTTCACACTCAGAAAGCAACTTTAACTCCACAGACTTTTTAAAGGAGCTTTGTAAAATACTGCTACTCTTGCCAGATAATCCCAAATCTGCACTCCCTCTTCCATCTCTTCCAGTCTTCAAACAAGTACATTCCAAAGACATAGAACCTCTACTCAGTCAAGCTCCTGTAGATGGTCTCACTGAGTCAGCCGTCACCCTTGATTCATCTGTTACTGCAAAAATTACATCACCAGATCGCTTCAAACCCTTGTATTGCTAAAAAGTCAGCATGCCTAATATTTAGACAACAGTTTTAAACGTACCCAAACAATACTTTTCACTTTACCCTAATATCAGTACTACCCACCTTAGGTAAGATGTTTAAAAAGTTAATTTGCATCCAACTGTTTCAGTGTAACAAGTAATACATTTGTTTCTCCATGAATGAAATTACAGTTTTTGGATTGTTTGGAGCACGGTTACTGCTTTCTTGTCGCTAATGAGTGAAATATTAACTAACATAAATAAAGGTAATCTCTCATGGGCAATAATTCAACTATGCCTTTGAATGGATTAACCACTCACGTCTGTTAAACCATATGTTACAAATAGGTAGATGTCCAGAAGTCTTCTAGTTTCAAATCTTTCCAGCTTTTTTTCAGAGTTGAGATTGGGTCATCCTTCTCGGTTTCACCCTTAATCAAAGATGTCCCAAAAAGTTCCATTCTTACCCTTTTATTTTCCATCTTCATAAACAACTCCAAATGTCTGTCTTATCAGTGGCATATTTGTCATATTCAGATCAGTGTGTTTCTCATGATCTCAAAATGCATACTGGATTAGGATTGAGAAACTGTTCTTAAAATGCCTGAAAAACTAAATCCATACTCTATGGAAAAAAATATAAACTTTCCAAAGCCATATGCTGTAGAAAATGTTAATGCCTCAACAAGAAACCCACTAAAGCAACTGCCTCTTTCAGATATTTAGGTATCTGGCTATACCAGTCCCTTAATTTCAACTACATGTTGCAAAAACTAGGAACAAAATTAACTACTTGCTTTTCTAGGCCAGACATTTTTTTCTCTCCTCAACAACTAGAAAAGATATATATATACTTCTTTCTCTACTAAAATATGGTCTACCCTTAATAGCAGCAGCCTTTAACAAGAGTAATAAAGCATTGCCAGTCTTCAGGAAAAAAAAGCCATTTTATAACCATCTCTTCACATTACGAGCATTCTTGCCTAAATGTCATAAGCAAAGGGCAGATCTTTTACTTTGATCACAGCTGTTTATTTATTTACTTAGTCACTCTTTGTTGACCAGGTGAGTCCCACTAAGCTAGTGCCTTCTTTTCAAGGGAGACCTGAGGTAGTCTTAATACTTGTACTCAAGATTTAAAATTAGATCCCCCTGCTACCAAACTTTGAATGTAAGTCCCCAGCCAACGATTTTGGATAGAAAACATATTCAGGACTAATGTAATAAGTATTAAGAGGAAATCTGTGCAATAGTGATCACAACTTTTCTTCTCTACATAAACTGTGGGAATCATTACCTCTGAAACTGATTAAACTTTTACTCCATATTCGCATCTCAGTTTAAACCAATACTCCTCAAATTGCAAATATTTCTTTCTAGACATATTTCTTAAATTGTGACCAGCCAGAGCACCCTTACGTAAGACTCAGCTTTATTTTGTGTGATTTTCCTGCAATGCCTGCTTATCATTGACCTCCTTCCATCTAATCAGCCCAATCATTCCCATGTAAATAGAGGATGGCCATCGGAGTAGTTTGATTTTTGTGTTTTATGATCCATGACCCCATTGCACATGTCCTGTGCTGCTCTAGGTTCATAGGTTGATACTAGGCTATCTGCCCTAGGGCACTTATAAGCCTAGCCAGAGTGTGTTTGGCTTTCGCCACCCTTTTAGATTAGTTGACTGTGCCTCTGTATAGTAGGTCACAGAAGGTAGCCATATTAAGGTTAGTTTACTGTACCTCTGTCTAGCAAGGACACAGAAGAGATCCCAGGGGTAAACTTACAATCTCCCATCCACTCGTCAAGATTTCTCTTGAATAGGGTCAGTGAGGGGCTCTGACTAACATGGATTGGGATTTTGTTCCAGAGTGAGGGGAGCCTCTGGGATATGAATCTGTCCCTCCAGCATGTCCTATTTATTTCTGTGCTGAGGTTCAAGTCCCTGGAGCATGTAGCTCTAAGGGATTTGGATTTCATGAGGTGGAGCATGTCCATTAATTCAGGGTTGGACATGGCTTTATACGTCAGACACAGATCGCGTCTGAGTAGGCGGTACGCAACTGAGTAGAGCTGGAGTTTCTTTAGCCGAACTGTATAGGGCATCTGTTTGAGTCCCTTGACCCTCTTGGTGAGGTACGTTTGGGGTCTTTCCAGTTGCTGCAGGTGTCGGTTAAGGTACATCCCAAATGGGGTATTGTATTCAATTATGGGCCTGATAAGTGATGAGTAGAGAGGCACATTGACCTCTCTTGATATAGATGTGAACCCTTTCATGATAAGGTGGGCTATATAGAAGGTCTTTCTAACTACTTTGGCAACGTGATTGTCAAAGGAGAGATTACTATCTACTTGGGTCCCCAAGTCCCTAATTACTTCTTCCGTACTTAATGGATTACCACCTATGTGGTAATTTGTGGGCACTTTGTTTTTCCCAAAGGGGATGACAGTGCACTTTTTGGCATTTAGTTTTAGGCCATGGCTTTGGCACCAGTTATCCGTCTCTGTGAGACCCTTTTGGAGAATACTCGTGTCAGCTGGAGAGTTGATTATGGCACCCAGTTTGCAGTCATCTGCGAACTTTGTCAGCCATAGTCCACCCGTGTTAGCCTGTAACTTGGAGAAATATATACCGAACAAGAGAGGTCCCAGGACTGAGCCTTGTGGGACGCCACTTGTAACTGGTTTAGAGTCTGACATGGCACCTGCAATTCTGACCATGTGGGTTCTAGCTCTGAGCCAGTTTGCAACCCATCTTGTGACATAGGGGTTGATATTTAAGCTGGTGAGCTTATTTATGATGCCCGAGTGGGGTATTGTGTCAAAGGCTTTTGCGAGGTCCAGGTAGGCTGTGTGGATTACCATCCCTTCATCTATGGCTTTGGTAACAGTTTCAAAGAAGTCGACCAGGTTCAAGAGGCAAGATCTGCCCTTAACAAAGCCGAATTGGGTAGGATCCAGTGACTGGAGGTTCCCAATGTCTTTATTTATGATTTCCATGATGATACGCTCCATAGCCTTGCAGACCAGGCTAGTCAGGCTTATAGGGTGATAGTTTCCGGGATCCGTTGTGGCACCACCTTTGTGGAGCGTGACCACTGTTGCTGTACGCCATTCCTTTGGTACATATCCTGTAGTAAGGCTGAGACTGAACAGTGTCTTTATGTGAGGGTTTAGTTCTTCTTGGAGCTCATGTAAGACACAGCCCGGGACACCGTCTGGTCCCATTGATGCTGTGTTTTTTGCTTTGGAGAGGGCAGCTCTCACCTGTGCATCTGTGATCACAGAGAGGCTACATTCTGTTGGGATAGACATTTGCTCTTTTGGAGGGGAATGGGGGGAGAAGTTTGCACTGAACCTTTCTGCCAGGATGTTGGCAATGTCTTTGGGTTCAGTATATTTTTTTGTCATTTTGCACTAACTGAGAGCATATCTGGGAGTTGCCTCCCAGGTTCCTGACATAACTAAAGAAGGCCTTGTGATTATCTTTAGTGTCTTGTGCAATTTTTCTTTCGAAGCTGGCCTTAGATGATTTTTATGAGGGATCGTAGTTTCTTGCTAGTACTGATCAGAGACGCCTTCCCTTTTTGGGATTTTGCTCTATCATGTAGTAGCTTCCTCCTTCTGTTATATAGCTTATTTATGGCCGGGGTCCACCAGACAGGTCTCCTGCCTTTGGAGGAGTGAGTCTTGGTTTTATTTGGGATAGCATGCTCCATGCATTCCTGTAGGTGTCCATAGAATGCTTTTGTAAAGGATTCTGCGTTTTGGGCTGTAGTTTCCACTGGCCTGGGGCCTTTGAAGGATTCAACCTCAGTTTTGAGAAGTGTGAAGTTTGCTTTTGAGAAGTTCTTCACCGTGGTTTCCTTGGCTGGGGGTGGGGACGGAATATGGATGTCCAGTGAGATAAATTTTTGGTCTGATCTTACCAATGAGGGGTATACCTCTGGTGTGGAACATAGATACCCCATGTTGGTGATGACCAGGTCCAATATGTTTTCCCCTCTTGTGGGAGTGGTCACCAGTTGTTCCATAGCATTTGAGTTTATAAATTCTAGGAACCGTTGGGCGAGGGTATTTGGGCTTGAGTAGTTTTCCCAATCAATGTTTGGGTAGTTGAAGTCGCCCAATATAATGGTGTTTGGAGAGACCTTCATATTTTTCCGTGTTCTCAGGAAAGCCAAGTGGGGTTCCTGTGTTTGGGAGGGTGGTCTGTAGCAGGCTACAAACTGAAAGGCAGTTTTGCCCACTGTTAATTGCACATGGATGGTCTCCGATGCTTCGTGCAGTGCCACTAACCTGGAGGTGTGGGTATCTTTGATGAATATGGATACTCCCCCTCCTTTTGTGGTTCGGTCTGAGTTTTGTGGCCAAAAAGCATGGTATGAAGTATAACCTGGTAGTGCTGGGGTGCTTTCGGGAGCCTTGAACCAGGTTTCTGTTACTGCACAGATATTGATATTCTCCATACTGAGGAGAGTCTCGAGTGCGTGCATCTTGAGGTTTAGACTTCTGGCGTTGAGCAGCATTACCCTTAGTTTTTTTTTTCTTTGTGTTGTCTATGGAGGTGGGTTTGTCTTTTGAGCCTTGCCTAAAAAAGGCACTATGGGGGAGGCAAGAGCCTTTGCCAGTATTCGAAAACCCAGGGGTGACAGGTGCAAGCCATCCCTAGCGAAGCAACGTGGCTTGTCGAGCATGTCATCTCAAGCTGACAGACACTAGATCCCCTTTGAATGACACCAATACTTTAGCCAATTGTTAAAATTGATGATTTTTTCTTTATACTGTGGCATCATTCTTGGTGAGGGCAAGATGCAACTCAAGGTCAGGGTCATACCGGCCTGGGCTACATGATCAGAGAGCTCCTCTATGTCTCTTTTCATGTAGTCCAGGGAGGTACATCTCAGGTCATTCACATCAGCATGGACAATGACGGAGTCATATTTGTACTTGCTTTGGAGTGACCTGAGTGCATGTGTTATGTGGCGGATCCTGGCACCTGACATGCAGCTTACAGTGACCTTCTCCTTATTCAGTCTGGTAAGTGGGACGTCAGTGTGTCTGACAATAGAGTCACCTATTACAAGTGTATTCGGTGTGTTGTTTGGCCTTAAGGGCTGTGACTGTGAGGCACACTGACTTTGTGAGCTATGTGTTACGTGGGTATTGTTGCATGGTGGGGGTTGCTTGGATGTCTGCTTTGGAGGTCTCTGCTGCTTAGGCAGATTTTTGTTTAGAGCCTCCGAGTATGTTTTTGTGTGTTTATGTGTTTGGTTTGCTGATGCAATGGGTCTCTGTGAGACTGGATTTGTGGTGTGTGTGATTACCTTTTCCTCCTGACCGGCTGTGCAGTACTGGGTTGAGAGAACTCAGCCTCCAGTTTGGCTATATAGTTGCATCTCCCACATATGTTTGAGCTTGTTGGGAGGAGGAGAGGGTGGTCTGTGTACATAAGGCAGTTGTAACATTGCCTCAAGATTCCCAGATTCACCAGCTGGTGGGGAGTAAACCCAAAACTGGCATTTGGACATGCCTGAAAAGTATAGGGAACTTATTGACTGATCGGAAAGGACCAATAGGGAGCAAGTACTTAAAAGGAGTATAAGAGGGTGTAGTGCTTAAGTCTAGGATTTGGTTTACAAAGGCTGCGCCAGTGATGGCATGTCACTTGCTTTCCATAGGTGGGGTTAAGAATGGGAAAACTGAGTATCATGTTGATATGAGGAGTTAGAAGAATTTTTACAGATAGGAAAGATGGGGGTGAAGTAAAATATAACCAGTTAGCTATGAGAGAGAAGATATAAAAGAAAAATATAGTGGATAGGAACTGTGTTAATTTAAATATGTATTTCAGCAGAAGTGATATACTAAAATTGCTTTATTATTTTTTTAGTACATGAGCCGTTCAATACACTAGTTAGGTATGCTTTTAGTTTCTGAGTTTTTGGCTAGTTTTGGATGTGGTGTCTGAGGAGCTTGATTTCTAGATTGTTGCTATTCTTACTGACTAAAGACTATCACAGTGATTGCTGCATTTAGTAAGAAAGATTTTATTTAGTTTTTTAGTCATGTTAGATGAACTAAATTGTTGAGAAATATTGTAGTTGTTTATGTTTTTATCTCTTCTTTATATACATTCTTTGGGCTGAACCTGAAATTCATCCATATAGATCAGTGTTCTAGCCTGGTAAACAAATATAAAATAAGTAAATAAAATAAGGTAAAAAAAAAAATGTTCATTTGCCTACAGAACTTGGATACCTCCTTGAAACCCTAGAAGTTAAGTCTATCTCTTTCTCAAACCAAGATCTTATTGGATGCAGTCTTGGAGACACTGGCCTACAAAGTGTCCCAGCTCAAGAACTTATCCTTTATGTGAGTTGATTCTTCCTGTATGTCTCTCAGAAGCCAGACCCAAAAGCTAGAATATTCCTCAGGCCCCTGGTATACATATCAGCATCCATTCTAATGATCCCACATGCAAGGCTGCACATGAGAAAAAATACTGAAACCTCAGGAGTCTGGCACCAGCACCACTAGTCCCTAGACCAGGAAATCCCTTTGATCCTGTACAGTCAGAAGCAGCTCATTTGGTGGCTGGTACTGGCCATCATGACCCAGAAGTTTCATTCATCCTGTCATACACAGCTCAGGATCGCCTATAGATGTTTCGATCCTAGCTTTCAGAAGCCATGTGGACTAGCTCAAAGTTCAAAGCATTTGGTAATGGGATCTTAGTAGACAGCACATATATAAAAATGATGTCATTTTTATACATTAGCCATGTTTTTTGATTTAGCTAGTAGTGTTCAGAACAGTGATAGCTATCAGTGGAGTGATACAGTTAAACAAGCAAGGGACACCCAGTCATATTCCCTCTGTAGGCTGTCTTGAATGTGTAGAGCAGTGTGACCTGTGCTTGTACAAGAAAAAAAAAGCAGTTTAATCTTTTACTGAGAAAAAATCTTTCTTGCAATGTTATCAGAAGCCCAGCCATTTGCTCTCTATGCTATCTGGCACTGCCTATATTCATTCAGTACTACAACAGTTAGGACCCCACATCCAAACTTTCCATGGTCACCATTTGCATATAATCAATGCTATATGCATAACCTGTATTACAGCACCCCATGTGAAGAGTACTATTTTTGCAAAAATTCTGATTTCTGACAAAAGTGAACCAGATTTTAAGACTTATCCTAATCTTACTTTAAATACTTTGTCATTGTTTATGTCTTGTTTGTAAACAATGTGATGGGATTTGGTACCTTGATGTCATGTTCTGGACATTTTTCACAGACAAGCACATGTAAACTACAGTGAGGATGTTTTTTTTTACAGATTTGTTATCTTTACATCTGTGAATATAATAAATCAAAAGTGCTGAATCAGAACATGGCATTTTGATTGTAGGCTAACCATGTACAATATTAAAAAAGTAACAGTAGGGTCCCTTTTCTCAGTTTTAAAATTATGCTGTCATTCCTTTCTCATTTTACTGTTGTCACTAACTGCATTAATACTGAGGTGTACCTTCTAAGAGAAGGTGCAGCCATTTTCCTTTTGTACAGAATTAGACTATTCTCTGCAGCAGCAATAAGCGTCCAGTTTCATGGAGTATATTAAAGTTAGGATTTATGCCTTCATAGTGAAAGGACACTGCATAAAGAAGGTACTCTTTAATTTTCCACGTTACTTGCAAAGTGTCTATATAGTCATATAAGACTATAATCTCAGTAGCAGGAAAGGAAAAAAGGCTCCAATGGTAATAAAGCTGTAAGGAGAGCAATTATCAGTTTGAAATCATGTCTGTTGTCAAATGATATAGTAGTCTTTAGGAAGGGAGACTCTGAGGAAGGACATCATCATCATCACCATCTCCATCTTCAGTGGCATTTCTATTAATACCTAGTTGTACCTGGGCTTTCAGAATGATGTTAGAGCATGCAGAAATGTTTGATGCACAGGGACTGCAAGCAACCTTTTTCTATGGCAATACAGTACCCCTGTGCAACAAAAGTACTTCTGTTTTGTGGTATAAGACAGCAGTTACACAGTCTACCCATTAATTTAGAATTGTCCTCTCCTCCATCCCTTTCGCCACCTGTTCCCATGTCACCTTGAATGCCTTTTTTGGATTCCCCTTTACTACCCATTCTAGTAGTCCATTCCATGTGTGCACAGACATCTGCGTAAGGAAGTACTTTCAGAGATTCTAACTGTAGTTGGTCCGAAAGTTTGTTGTCTGTGATCTTTTCTCCCCCTTTCATCCTTTATGTTCAGAGTGAATCCGTAATATCTTCCTGACATGATCTTTTCATCTCTATCATGCCTTTCCTCTCTATCTTGTGAGAAGAACTTCATCTCCTCTAGTCTCTAGATATCCCTTTTTGTCTGCATCCCACACACCTTTGTGGTGGCTTTCCTCTAGATTAATTTCTGCACCTTGATGTCCATTTCCTTGTACAGCCTTCAAAAGTGCATATGGTAACCAAGGTATTGCATGTCTAGGACCCAGCACAGCAGAAGCATTAATTATTTGCTTCTGGAGCTTATATCCTGAGGATATGCCTTAGTATTTTGTTTACTGCTGCCATGGCTCTCTCACTGTGCTCTTGGTGTTTCAGTCCAGGTGTGATAAATGCCCCTTGATTCTCCTGCTGCTTTCTCATCAGTTCTGTCCACAGATTATATTTCATGACAGAACTGTTGTGTCCCAGGTGCAGTACTTTCTACGTATCCACAGTGGATCTCAACTGCTGTCTTTCTGCTCACTTGTCTGCCTTTACATCTCCTTCATTAATCTCTACCCCATCTCCCACCACTGTAACCATCTTTATGCTGTGAATAAAAAGGGTAATCCTATTTTCCTTTCATTCAGATATGCCTGAAAAAAAGCACAATGAAAAATACTGGCCCCAAGGCTGAATCCATGGTATTCTACTAGTCAGTTTCCTTATGCCTGACATAATTCTTTTTACACAGTTCTGTCCTGTCTCCCTGACTCCCAACCTCTTGTATGCAGAATTGCTTTCTGTTTTTTTTTACCTTCATTGGTTACATATTCACACTGGCCTTTTTCCATTTTCCCATTTCCCTCAAACACTGTTTACAGCCCTGAGCACTGCCCCAGTTCTTTTATAACCTCTTCCACAGCTCAGAAAAATCAACCTCCCCCTGAAATTTTACACCATTTGTTCTTTTTTCTCTCCCCTTACCCTTTCCTCCACTCTAAATGGGGTTTACCTTCATAAGTGCGTTATGCACTCATGCAAATCCACTTTGTGCGAAAGGAGGTTTTCAAAGTGGCAAAACCTTGAAAAAAAATTGTCAGAATGTGCAATGAGCGAATGCACATTGGCATTTGCTCATTGCAGATTCGACACTGTGGGTGTAGATTGCACTATGACGGGGATCAGGAAATGCGATCTCTGAGTTAGTATATTAAAGTGGGGGGGGTGCAGGGCGGCTTGCCCCCCTGCATTACGATGTGTCTTTGACATTTTAGTTCGAAAATCAGCGAATCAGCTGTTCGATTTGCTGATTTTCAAACTTTTGAGAATGTCAAATTTTGAAATTTGCGCATTTGGTTCGCCCAAATGCACGATCGATATTGTCATTTCTGACAATATGAAGGTAAACCCTAAATGGTGTGCCTTGATTACAGTTGACTAACAGCATTTTCACCTTCACATTGCTGATCCCTTAACCTTGGTTAGGACCATAACCAGAATTAATTTCCTTCCAACACAATCCTGTGCAATGTGGTGGATTCCTTCATGGCTTACGACTGTAGACACATGACACTCCTCAACCCTTGAGCACAGGATGTCACAATCTGTGCCTGGCAGAGTCCAATCCTCAAGTGTAATCCTTTTCTTCATTCCCTTAACCCACTCCTATATTATTTTCTCCATTCTTTTATCCTCTTTCTTTTACAAGTCTGGGACAGAAACATAGTATTGATCCACCATCGCTTACCTTTTTTCTTCCACTTAACTGTCAGAGTGCTTACCCTAATATCTGAGTCTCACTGTTCTTTCTTTTCCTCTGTGTAGTGGTGTTTCTCCCTCACTTTGAGCTTGCAATTGATGCTCTCCCATTCATAGATCATTATGACCACTCTGTCCCTTTTCTTTTTGTCAGAGTGTACCCTGATGCCTTCTTGGGCATCCTCTCTTATCACTAACCCATGTTTTAAGTTTTCAGTAATAGGACATTTTCACTTTCAGAGCGAAAGTAGAAATAAGCATGAAATGACCAAATGATATTACAATGACCTATCAAAACTTTATTTGTGATCAGTTTCCTCTTAGGTTTTGCAGAGAAAAAGTACTGATTTTATGCTACAGAATCAAAACTGGACTATTCATTCTTTCATTCTCTGATTACCCTTTTAATCCAGTTGAAGATCACAGGCAACACAGAGTCTGTTCTGGCATTCACTGGGAATAAGGCAGATGAACGATTACTGAACATGGAGCAAGTGGTCTGCCTCATCCCAAGGGCCCATTAATGAGTACTCTCCTCCTCACAATAACTCCTTGTTCTTCTTCCAAATGCTGTGCCTACCTTTACATTCCTTCTGTATTCCCAACATCATGTCATACTTGCTGATCACCCTGCCAAACTTTCTCTTCATTCCAACTCCCTTACCTCCTCTTCCAAATAGCTCCCATGTCATTCCATTGCTATCACAGACACTATCCTTCCCTTTGTAGCACCTGCCCTCCTTCCTTCCCTCCTGTACTGATTTGGTATATGCTGCTAACCTCTTTTGCAATGGTCCTTCATCCCCTAGCCCTCTTTGAATCTGTAGTGGCCATCTTTAACACCTTTTTTTTTTCAAATTTACACCTGGAGCAACAATTTTCAAGATATTTAGTTTCAGTTGTTTCACACTGCTGCCATTAACAGCATGTCTGCTTTCTCCTTTTTACTTAATTTTTCTCACTCTTACATTTCTGTACCCTGCCTTTGTTTACAACCACTCCTGAGGTGCTTGCCTCCCATACACACTTTGCTCACCTTGTTCCTTAGCTCCTACAAATTGCTACAAGCCCACCATATATGCGAACCCTCCCCCGCATCCTCCCTGCACTCCAGTGTATCACTTCTTGGCTATAACTAAGCTTTTTCAGTCTGGCTAATGCCATATGTCAGTAGTGTAATAAACACATCTGTATGCCAAACACTGGACACACCCTCTTTGACTCTCTGCAAATCGGATGTTCATCGTGCATACAGCTGCAGTCATAACAGATGGGTTTTCCTGCCGTCAGGCGGGTCCTCGGTCGGCCGAATTCCAAAGTCTAGGTCCGGCGTCGGTTGTCGTCGCTTCTTCCCTGACGTCAGTGCAACAGGGGTATAAAAGAACCAGCCGACGCCATTTTCTTCAGTCTTTCTTGCTGCGCGGTGCCCGAAGCAGAAGCAGTTCGCAAGTGCCGGTCGGCCAGCTCCTGAGGGTACGAATATCTGCAACCGAAGTCTTCTTGAAAGCTAAGTACCCCATTGGGGAAACTTTTCTTGCCTCAGACCAATGTCAGACAAAGTTAATAATTGTATTTCATGTGGGAAGCAAATACCGCATAAGGATTTTCATTCCTTCTGCATTCCTTGCTTAGGCCCAGACCACGACGTCTTGGCCTGTCGTTTTTGTGCTACATTCAACAAACGCACCATTAAGCGTCGGGCGGAGTTCGCCCAGCACTTTTTTGGCAAAAAATTTAACTGCATAATGTCGTCGGATACTCCGACTCCAGTTTTGACTAAAAGACGCAAAGATAAGGACCGACACATGAGGTCCGCGGCCTCTACCGACACCACGCCAAAGCCAAATACAGGTGGTCCGGTTCTCAGCGAGGTGCCTACGCAGCCCCTGACTACCGACGACACTTCAATGGCGGTGTCTTCTGTGCCCGAGGTCGCAGGCTCTTCAGCCCACTCCCCGACTACAGATACCGAAGCCACTCTTGGTGGTGAAACTCAGAGTTTAGACAGGTCTGCCTCCTCTCAAGGTGTCTTCAGGCCTTCCTCTTCTTTTTCCATCAAGGCTTTCACTACGTCTAAGACAGCCATGCATTCTAAAAAACAAACCCCACAGGGCCCTTCTCAAGGCCCCATGCCTAAAAAGCAGATGCTCAAAATGGCTGAGGACTTAATTACTCTTATCAGGGGTTCTCAACCCCCCCCCCGGAAAAAAGGCCCAGAGTGGAGGAAGAATCCCCCTCCTCGGACCAGGCCTCCATTATTTCAGAACATTCTGATGACCAGGAACATTCATACTCCCCTTTTGAAAATTCTGATGCAGAAGAGTCCATTCCTTCTGTCTCCCCCCCTGAGGATTACTCTTTTGGGGAAACACTTCCATTGGGAAGGCCAAGAGTACTCTGACTCCAAGAAAAGGCTTAGGGATTTCCTCTTGCTCCCTCAGCACAGGCCTCTGGCTATACCTCCTGTCTTAGATATCCTTGATGATGTATATTCGGAGTCCTGCCTCAACCCAGATTCTTTGCCTCCAGCTCCAGTCAAGCCTGACAGGTATTACCGGGTTCCTGACTCACACCAATTCCTATACAAAAGCCATGCGGCTGACCCAGAAACTATCTCACAGGGCCCCAAGGGAATTAAGGCCTCCACTGCTAAAAATCCATTACCTTCAGAGAGGGATTCCAGGGCTTTAGAAAGGTGGGGGAAAAAGGTATACACCTCGGCCACCTTATCCATGAGGGCATTAAACTGCCAGTTCCATATGTTGAAGTACCAACAGTTTCTATTATCACAGTTGAGAAGCAAAATGTCACAACCTGAACAACCAGATTTGAAGGAGTTGCAGGATTTGATACATAGTGCAGAGCAAGTAGGTAAATATACCTTGCAATGTGGTTTTGATGCTTTAGAAGCCTCATGTAGAGCTGCTGTTACAGGATCAGTCATACGTAGACATGCTTGGCTTAAAGAGCAAACCTTACCAGATCATGTCAAAGCTAAATTACTGGCTGCACCTCTGCAAAAAGATGTATTGTTTGGTGTTAAAGCTGAGGAGGTATTAAAGAAAATGGAGGAAAAGGCAAAATCAATGCAAACAGTGAAAGATTTCCTACAGGTACAACCTCCACGTTTCAGTAGAAATTGGCCTTCAAAAAATTGGTCCTTTCCAGCCACGGACAGACCCCAAAGAGGTAGATACAGGCGCCCGAGGGGTAGTGGGCAATCCCAAGGATCGTTTAGAGGCAGACAATGGCAAGCACCTACCCAAAGAGGTAGTGAGGATAGTTCACAGCCATTCAGAAAGCAGAACCAATGACTTTCCCCTTTGCATGCCAAGCAAGGCTCAAATGGCAGCACCTTTAGGCGGGAAACTGGCACTATTTTCAAAAAATTGGCATATTGTCACAAAAGACAAATGGATCCTGGACATTATAGACAGAGGCTACAGATTCCACTTTCACACCCTTCCAGAAATGAGAGGCATGCCAAACCTGCCACACAATCAAAGGGCAGAGGCACAAAGACAAATTTCAGATCTCATGGACATGAAAGCTATTCAAGAGGTACCTGCACAAGAACAGGGTCAAGGTTTTTATTCCAGACTATTCCTGGTACCAAGGAAGGGCAAAGTTTGGAGACCTATTTTGGACCTATCCATCCTAAACACTTTTTTACTCGTGCCAAAATTCAAGATGCTCACATTACAGCAGCTTCTTCCCATGCTGGGCAAGGAGTCTTGGCTGGTAACATTGGACCTCAAGGAGGCATACCTGCATGTCCCAATCAGACAAGATTGCAGAAGATACCTCAGATTTCTTGCAGGTTCAACACATTATCAATTCTCTGCATTGCCCTTTGGCTTATCTACTGCGCCAAGAGTGTTCACGAAATGCCTGGCATCAGTAATTGCCTACTGCAGACTGCAAGGGATTCAAATATACCCATATCTGGACGACTGCCTGATCCAAGCGGACAGCAAGCACATACTTCTGAAACATCTGGCTTTTGTAATAAGGTTGTTGAATTCCCTGGGATACAAAGTCAACAAAAAGAAATCAAGGCTACTACCATCTCAAACAATAATTTTCCTGGGTGCCAACTTGGATACAAACACCCAGATGGCCTACCTCACGCCAGAGAAACAAGGGCAACTAACTCAATACTTCGGAAAAATGGCAACTTTCACCAGGCTCACTGCAAGGAAAATCCTGCAGGCTCTGGGATTCATGGCATCTTATCCTACTAATCCCATGTGCAAAGCTGCATATGAGGAAACTTCAGTGGTACCTGAAAAACCTATGGTCTCAGCACAGCCACAGCTTGGAAACAATAATACCACTAATTCCATGTCTTCAAAAGGAATTTAAGTGGTGGGCTCAAGCATGCCAAAGAAACACAGGTCTCCCATTCTGCAAGCCTCAAGCAAGTCAAATCATCACAACAGACGCCTCGGATTACGCCTGGGGGGTGCACATGACAAATCGGTGCATTCAGGGCAGATGGTCCCAAAAGGAAAAGCACCTACACATCAATAAAAAGGAAATGCTAGCAGTAATAAATGCTATTATAGCTTTCAAAGACCTGCTGCATCCAGGCCAGCTATTAATAAGGATAGACAACACCACAGTAATGTGGTACATAAACAAACAGGGAGGAACCCATTCATACCCCCTATGCAGGCTAGCCATGTCTCTTTGGAACATGGCTCTAGAATTGCAAATCGAGCTTCAAGCACAGTTCCTGCCAGGTAAGGAAAACACGCTGGCAGACAACCTAAGCAGAAATATGACAGATCCACATGAATGGAAGTTGCATCCTCAAGTTTTTTCAAAGATAATTCAAGCATGGGGAAGGCCAGACATAGATCTCTTTGCCTCCCACAGAAATCACCAATTGGCAAAATTCTGCTCAAAGACCTTTCATCCACAGGCCTGGAAAGTGGACGCACTCTCTTTCAGTTGGACAACAATGACAGTTTATGCCTTTCCACCTCTTCCTCTGCTGCCCAAAGTTCTATTAAAAACCAGAGCAGACAGACCAAAGATGATTCTCATCGCTCCAGACTGGCCAAGACAACACTGGTACCCACTCCTGAGGAGCCTAACGCATTCCCCACCATGGATCCTACCTCTAATGCCTCTTCTACTGACTCAGCACAACTTCAAAACTCTTTACAGTCAGCTGAAAACACTCAATCTAGCCGCATGGAAGATTCCTTAAAATCACAACAGACCCTACTCTCCAAGGAGGTACAGGATGTCATTTTGGAGGCCAGAAGACCTTCTACTAGAAAAGCCTACTCCGCCAAATGGAAACGGTTTTGTGCTTGGAATGAGAAAAAGGCCAGAACCCTGGAATACTGAATTTACCTCAAATATTACAGTACCTAGCTGAGATGCTAAGCAGTGGACTTTCATTCTCTTCCATCAAAATCCATGCCTCAGCCATTTCTGCAGAATACAACACTGATCCTCCTTTATTCTCTCACCCCCTCTTAAGACAGTTCCTCAGAGGTGCTAAGAATATTAAACCCCCAAGGAAACAACCAGTGCCTGCTTGGGATCTCAACTTCATTCTAGAGAAACTGACTTTGCCTCCTTTCGAGCGAGCTGCCTCAACAGAACTACAATATTTGTCCTGGAAAACAGCCTTCCTGCTGGCTATCACCTCAGCTCGCAGGGTTTCTGAACTACAAGCCCTCATGGCTGTGCAACCTTTCATCATTTTCCATCAGGACAGAGTTTCCTTATGAACCAACCCTTCCTTTATGCCAAAGGTAGTATCCAGGGTAGCCTTAAATCAGGCTATCCACTTACCTACCTTTTACCCCAATCCTCAAAACAAAGGTGAGAGGCTACTACATTCTTTGGACATTCACAGGCAACTACGTTATTATTTGGACAGAACAAAGCCTTTCAGAAAATCTGAGCAACTCTTTGTGTCCTATGCTACAGGGGCTCAAGGGAAGCCTATTTCCAAACAGACAATCTCAAAATGGATAGCCCACTGCATACGCTTTTGTTACTCTCTTCATGGTAAAACTGTACCTGCAGGCATAGGGTCTCACTCCACTAGGGCCACAGCTACCTCTGCAGCTTTCCTCAGGGGGGTTCCTACCAAAGATATTATGGAAGCTGCCACTTGGAGTTCTGTGCATACTTTCTCCAAGCACTATCACCTGCCTTTATACTCCAAATCTAGAGCAGGTTTTGCCACTGCAGTTTTGCAGGGCATCCTGGCTCCTCCTAGTTCCACCTAGTGCCTACCACCCTTATTTTAGCTTTGGGATTCTACCCATCTGTTATGACTGCAGCTGTATGCACGATGAACATAGTACAGTTTTGTACCTACCATAAATGTAGATGTTCGAGTGCTAATACAGCTGCAGTCCAAGTTTCCCTCCCTCCTTCCCCTCTGGAACAGGCCTTATGGCTAACACCTCCTCATACAACCTGATTGGGGTATTCTTTTATGGTGTATTTGCTTGCAACTATTGTTTTTTGATTATACTGCATTGCATTATTGCATAAATTTATGTATTGCCTTCCTTCTGGGGGCACCTGACATCTGGGGCAAGAAAAACTGAACAAAATGGCGTCGGCTGGTTCTTTTATACCCCTGTCGCACTGACATCAGGGAAGAAGCGACGACAACCGACGCCGGACCTAGACTTTGGAATTCGGCCGACCGAGGACCCGCCTGACGGCAGGAAAACCCATCTGTTATGACTGCAGCTGTATTAGCACTCGAACATCTACATTTATGGTAGGTACAAAACTGTACTTTGTGCTGCTTTCAAAAATGTGTTTTCCTACCACACAATCCTTTTTTTACTCCACATTTGCCTTACCTGTACCTCAACTCATCCAAATACCTATAAGTTTTACATTCCATCCATTTCTACTACTCAGCCAAAGTGCAACCCTCAACTTCTCTTTTTTTCTCACCTTCAATTCATTCTTCACTCCTTCCTCTTGCCTATCACCCACTTGGGCTTTTCAACTCTTGCCTTAAAGTCAGCTTCTTGTGAGGGCCCCAGACTCTTTCACTGTGGAATGAATTCCATTGAACAGCTTTCCTTCCTTCTTGTCTTTCTGCATATCCTATACTTTAACTGACTCCACCTCTCCACTTTTCTACTTTCTGTGTCCAAACCATTCCCTATTTCCCCAACATATTAAATATATGTACTGTTTCTGAAACCCACACTCCTGACATCACTGTTTCTGCCTCTTGCTACTACTCAAAATCTTTCCTTCAGACTAGGGGTTCTTTTCCTGTTATCACTTCTTTCTGCCTCCTGTTGTATCCATCTTGACTTCAGATTCTGCCAAACCCATATTTTACATCTTTCTTTAACTCTTGCACTTACATGTCTTCTGAAGTTAGGCATATTCATATTTCCTTCACAGAGCTGTTTCTTGTTTGTATGTTTTTACCTTCTACAGACTGCTCAGACATTTTATAGGATTCTCCTCACAACCTTATCTTTGGAGAAAGTTTTTGTGTGCCTATTTTGTGGAACACTTGTGGGATGACCATCATATGTACTGTCCCAATTCCTGATAGGTTTATTCAACTGCCTCCTCACTCTTTTCACTTCCTTTTCGTGGTTCCTTTTTGAAGTCTCTTCCAGATTATACAGAGTTGAAAATGCTGTTTAATTAAGCCCTGTAAACAAGCCTATATCCTGCTGAGTAGAACCACCATGGGTTTCATAGGATAAAATTCTAACCCTGAAGCCACCTGAAATTTTCTAATATCCAATGCACCAAGATGCAGTCATCTATAAATAAATTACTGCTTTTCAATTGCACCTCATTCTTCCCTTCCCTAATTTCCCCATCAACCCTCCATACAAAAGCTTACATTATCAGTAAAAACTGAAGAAGAGATTGTGGGTATGTATCCCCTCCCCATTCCCCTACTGACTTCCATCATTCCTGAGATATTCTGTTCACTGCCACCCTTAACATAAGCAATGTATATATAGCTTTCACTTCTTGGCTGAATGTCTTACTCACTCTGCCTTGTTCCATTATCCTGAACTTAAGAGTCTCCGCTTGCAGAAGTAACCCCTTTTTGATATCAAATAGTTCAATCCAGCATGCCCACCTGGCTAACTCATGTTCTTCCACTCACATTCACTAAATTCCTGCAGTAAACTCCACTGTTAATTGGACAATCTGCCAATAACAAAACCTACCTACCTATCAAATATCAGCAGTAAAACCCTCTACATCTTAGTCATCAAAACCCTAGCATATATCTTCACATCTGCATTTATAGGGGAAAGAGAGTAGTAATGGGCTGAGTCTTGCCTCCCCCTTAATCATGGACAGCAACAGTACAGTCACCTTTCTTCAGGTAAGGAATCAATAGCCCCTCCTTTGCCCTATTAAGTGTAGTAGCCAGCTCTTGGGCTGCCACCTGATTGATCTCTTTATAAAAAGATTAGGAATTCTATTTGGACTTCTCATCTTGCTCTTTTTTCCTTATTGTCTTTCTTTACCCAAATTAAATTGTTTACTTGATGATCTTCCTACTTATTTCCATGTCAAAGATTTTCTCTTGATCTGAAGACTGGTTGCTCCCCTCTTGCAACTGTTCCTCCCTTCCCTTTACCTTATTTAAATTACCATATTTCCCAGTAGACATCTTCTTAAAAGTTCTTGAAAATTCATGGGTTGCCTTCCTGATCCTCAATGACACCTCCTGAGGAATCTTGTAGTGCCATCACCCTCCCTTCATTGGGATCCTTGACTTTCCAAACCACTTCTCTCATTCATTTGCCTTCTAAAAAAACATTTTTCTGCTCCATCTCTGCCTCATCTTTGTCTGTTGTCACATCCTGATCTGTGCCTGCACCTAGGCTTCCAACTATTTGTTATATGCCAACAAGCTTCTCCCCTTCTTGCTGCTTCCATTCTCCTTACCCCCTCCCTGTTTTCTTCATTGTACCCATTTGCTCCACAATTCAACCACTCTGCAGTGCCTTTATCCTGCTCCACCAAGTTGTGACATGTGTTCCTCCTGTTGTCCTCTATCACTTTCCTAGCTACACATTGAGTCCAGTTTGAATTTTCCACCCCTTCCACTTTCATGGATTCTATTTCCATCTGGTAAGACATTCACTTTTATTCTCATAAGAGCACCACATGCTCATGGTTATTAACTTCCCAAATGACCCCCTTTATATCTCAACTCCCCAAATGACCCCTCCCTGCATATCTACTAGAAATCAATATAAACTGCTAAGTTTTTTTTCTATTCCTCGTAAATGTATAGTCCCTTGTATTCCCAACTACAGTTCCTTCAAAACATCAGTAAGGCTGTCTATCAAGGTAGCATTTCCCAATTCTTTCTTACATTCCCTGAGGAACTTAACCATTCCATATCACTTACCCCTAAAGGCATCCAAAATATTGTTGTAATCACCTTATAATGGCCTTATCATAGCATCTTAGCTTACTGAATGCTTAGAAGAGCTCTCTAAACATCTACTTATCATCCTCATTTGGATCGTAGCAGAAATATATGGATGTTCTGTAGTCTTATCTTGCCTTCATTCTTACTCTTGGGATCGGAGCCGAACCTCGGCTCCGACTCGGCCATACTCTAGCTCGAAAACTTCTGGCTGGCTCATGGCTAGGAGGTATCCCATGATGCATCACTAACAGGGCAGGTGTTAACATTCTGGGGGCCCCCAGCAAATGTCAAGTTGGGGGGGCCCTAGGCACTTCCAGTATAAGTATCATCCTGTCAAAGCCACCCCTCCGAAGAAAACTTTTAGTTTGTGCTGAAAACTTTTAGGAGTAGTACGCACAGACAGACCTGTAGCTACAAGCTCTTACATTACAATAGGCCTATATACTACACTATGTTGACCTGTCTAACAAAGGAACACTTACAGGTACTGGCATTTAGTTGTAACAATGATACATTACAACTCTATGTACAGGTCTGGACTTAAATGAAGTGATGACTAGGCCTACCATTTCAATACCCCCGACACACCCTCCATTCCTCTCCTCTTATCCCTTCCCCCCTTTTGGGGCTCCCCATACCATACACATTACTTTTTTCTTCCTTCTCTCACATTTTTGCCTGCCTTACTCTCAGCTTTTTCAAGACGCCATAACTTACTGTATGCTCTGAAGTGCATTTTAAAGTTTTTTTCTTTTTACACAATCTTTTCATCCAATACTGGCTTGAACAGAAATTATGATTAAGGAAAGAAATTCACTGTTGGTGTTCAGCTTTAGTTTTCCTTGCATCCTTTCAACACTCCTTTCGTGAACAAAACAGCACAGTAATAACCATTTAGGGAATAACTCAAATGAACCAGGGCCAAAGAAGCGATAGGTTTACAGACAGTTTGGGATGCATTTTAGACCATTTTCTTAGCATTTTATTCCAGTGGTGGCCTAAACAAAAAACATGAAAAAGAAAAGAATTTCAGTCTTTTTTTCTTTCAAGGCAGACATAAGTTGTGCCCAATGCTTAATGTTCAAAGCTGAAAAAGTAGTATCTCACAATAAATTAACAAGGCAGTTGTGGGAATACATAAGTCTTATCTGGGAATACTGCCTGCCTCCCTAACCCACCACAAAAGACAGTCACTGCCTATGCATCCCTCTGGTGTTAGACTATGATGAAAGCAGAGGTTTAAATTGCCTTAGCCATATATTTCAAGTGACTGTTGATATAGCATACTTCCTCCCCCCAACCCTTAAAGTCAGCCCCATGTATATATGCCTGATGTGTGATTGTGAGAATGATTTCAGTAATATATTCTAATTTGTTGCTCCTAGACAGTACACTACCCCATACACAAGCTATAGTAACCTTCTTCTTACACCTCTGAGGTCTATGAGAAAAGTAAATAAACAATGACCACACTGTCCTCAGCTCAGTCACAAGCTAGAATGACTTCATGTGTACATGTCTAAGGTTTGACTGTGATGAAAATTAAAGTTGTAATAACCACACAGCCCGCAGCCCCCCATAACCTACAGCAGCTTTCTGTATACACACATTTGAGCAGAGCTGGTTTTAGAATGGGTGTGGTTGAAACCAGAGGCTATTAACAGCTTTATCCTAAACGGGTCATATCTCAGCACTGTTCAGGTTAAACAGCTCAATCAGAAAACTGAAACATTTTTGTCCTCATTTTTCATCAAACAGCAGCAGCTGTTGTGGGGCCCCCACACAGTCAAGGATGTTTAAAGGGGACCCCCTGCAGCCACAGGTATAGCAGGGACCTAAAGCTGACTATGTAGTTAGCTTTAGTGGGGAAAATGTCCAACAGCAGGATTTAACTAAGCCAGGGGCACTATGTCAGTGGTAAAATATTCAATGAAATTCTGATGTCTGTTACTTCACAAAACACTGTTACTACAACCAGAAATTTCTTTGAATTTTAAAGGAGATATAAATCAGAGTTATTACCCATGTGGTTTATTATGTATAAAACACAAAACCACACAGCTAAAAATAAGGAACACGTTGTTTACTGCAAAACACTAAGAAAAAATCACAGTGTTAGTGCTTTCGTAAGGTACACAGACCAAACTTCATCAGACAATGTAAGTTAAATCACATTAAGCATTTATATACAAGACCACACCCCCACAATCATTAATTAATAAAGTACCAATAACATATAAACTAGTCTATCAACTTACAAAATACTATAGCTTTGATTAAACTACAAGAAAAACTTTCATGTTATACTAAAAAATTGTACATATCAAAAAAATGTATATATAACAGTATCACAAATGTGTGTATGTATATATATATATATATATATATATATATATAAATCATCACTATAAATAATGTATGACAATAAAACAATTTTATATTACATAAATCCACATCATATATAAAAAAAAATATATATAAGAAAAAAGTTATATATATATATATATATATATATATATATATATATATATATATATATATATACATAGAAAATAATATGTTATCTATTCAACACCCTGAGCTTTAATTTACTACTGATGGATATAGCATAATTTAAGCCAGGGGGACATGAGCATTAAGGAAAACCTGCCACCAAATATCTATCTTCCAGCCACAATTTCCAAGGACCCCCTTGATCCCTCTGCTTAATCTGCTGTAACACAACAAATTTAAAATTGTGGTCATGAAATTTTTTAATATGTCTGTATAAAGCATTCCTCTCATCACACCTGGATGTGTTGCTGACTAAAACTGAGGATGTTTTTTTGAAATCAAATATACAAGTGTTCATGTATACGTTGACTCAATTTCCGTTGGGTCTTCCCAATGTAAAAGCCCGGACATGAGGAGCACAATGCAGCATACACTACCCCATATGTGTGACAGTTGAATTTTTCTTTAATATTAATCTCCTTACTATTTAACCTGACCTTAGTTGTAGACAGAATGTACCTTCACTGACTACACATACCACAGCATGACATTTTACCTAGTGACTTGGACTCCTTATTCTGTTGCAGCATGTTTTTATATTCCTACCTCTCCTAAACACAAACTCAGGGCGCTCGCCAAAGAAAGCCCCCATACCAGGATCACTTCTTAAGATGGTCCAATTTTTATTAACTATATGTTGTATGGTATAGCTGTCACTCAAAAAGGTGGATACAAAGGGGCAGGAAACACCCCCCTGTTTGTCCAATCCTGACCCGTCAAACACACCTCCCACCTCAGACAGAGGGGGCCTCTCTTGATCATCAAAATTAATGTCCACCTCAACTCTAGTCAGACATGCCTCCAAGTTCATAACATTCTCATGTGGGTTCATCAAAATTGGTTTATAAACTCCTTTTAAACGCTTATCCACAACCTCCTTTCTGATGTTATTAATTAACCCTATAGGATAAGCCCTGTCCATAAACATTTTACACATTCAGTCACATTCCAAAGGAAAGCCACATAAGAGACCATCCGGGCTGCTCTAACCAGTTGACCTTTGATAATACCACGCTTCACGTGAAATAGTTACTATTGAAATGTAATATACTATTTGAATAAGTTGGTTTCCTAAAAATATTTGATGTCAAAAAAACATCCTCAGTTTTAGTCAGCAACACATCCAGGTATGATATCTGTACTGAATCCACATTATGTGTAAATTTCAGAAAAGCAATACTACCATTGATGTAAATAATAAATTCAACTATGTCATTTTCAGGACCATTCCATGCAATAAATAGGTTATCCAGGTATCTCAAATACAAAACCACATTGGCAAAAAACGTTGAAGGAAACAAATGATGTTTCTCCCACCAAGCCATCACAAGGTTAGAAAATAGGGGGTCACAGGGAGAACCCATGGCTACCCCTAAAAGCTGTTTGAAATAATGTCCCTCAAAATAGATACAATTATTCCTCAATACTATTTCCATCAATTGCCTATAGGTGTTATTAGTATCCTGAGGTAAACCAAATTCTTCATACAAAAAAATCTGAAAACCAATCAAGGCCTTGGTCCTGCGGAATACAGCTGTAAAGATCCCTGACATAAGTAGTCAGGAATATAAGGTTATGGTCCACCATATCCAAACTATCACACCTTTCCAAAAAGTGCCACGAATCTCGACATACATGTGGGATGGCCATAACCCTTTCTTTCAGTTTATGCTCCAAATATTTAGCAATATAACTAGTTTTGGACCAAGAGGAATCCACAATGGGACGGGGGGGGGGTTACCAAATCCTTATGGATCTTGGGAATTCCAAAGATCCCTGGAATCTTTGGAACATCAGTGGTCATATAATTATAATCGTCTAGATCAATCTGGTTCTGGGTCAACATGTCTAACAAGTCACTGTCAATATTGCGATATGCAATGTTGACCTAATTTAAAGAGGCTTCAGTGTAAGTGCTACTATATAAGATATCAAATATTTTTTGTACATAATCCACCTTAGACATGACAACCACACCTCCCCGCTTATCTGGTTGCATAACTCTCAAACTCTCATTCCTCAGTTCATTCATTAATTTTTTTTCACCCACAGTCATGTTACCATCCTCATTAATGTTTCCCAAAAAATGTCGAAAATCTGCCTCACACATTTTTTCAAATGCTTTAATAGCATAATGAAGATCAGAGTTGAAAGTACTAGGCATTCTTAAACACAGGCTATTGGTATTAAAAACATCACTATCATTTCTATGCATAAACTTTAAATTCAATCTATGTGCATACAACTTGAGATCACAAATAAGTTCACTGATATCACTTTTAATACTTGGAACATAATTAAAACCTTTATTAAAGAGATCAACATGCTTGGTAGTAAAACGAAAGTCCGTATAATTATACAGTTTAAAGTCTTCCTTTGAATTGGTAATAATCACTGGTTTACTGACAGTCACCTCTATTATCTCCTCGTCTTCGGAAATTGCACAAAGTTCCTCCCCTGTTGTCTCCAGTTGCTACCTTGTGGATACGGACTCCACAGTTGTTGGTTGCGGTTCCTTATCCTTTCTGAGTGTCTCGGCCCTTGCTCCTCCAAAGGGACATCCTGTATTTCACTACCAGATGAGCCATTTACACCATTTGCTTGTTGTGAAGACGTAACCTGCTTACCCTGTAAGACTGGGGGCAATGGATAAGCATATCCCCCCCCTGGTATGCACGTCTATCCCTTTCCAACTTCTTACTTTTACGATTAATAATCATTTCTGTAACACCATCCACTTGCTGAAACACATGGTCGTACGCTAATTTGCAATGCTCTCACATATCCACATGTCGAATCCTTCCATCAAAAAACATGAATTTCTTCCTGAAGCTTCTCCAACGCCATGTTGTTATGCCTGCACATCAACTCCAGCAGTTCACAACCGTGACGGTCAAAAAGAACCAAAAGTTCCTGATGATACGAGGACTGTGGAACAACCCCATTCGGGAATTTCCACATGCGAAGGCCTTTCGGAACTTGTTGCAATCTCAGACACTCAATATCCATCAGTAGTAAATTAAAGTTCAGGGTGTTGGATAGATAACATATTATTTTCTATGTTTACATACATATATATTATTTTCTTCTTATATATATTTGTTTTATATATGATGTGGATTTATGTAATATAAAATTGTTGTATTGTCATACATTATTTATAGTGATGATTTTTATGTATTTATATATCTATCTATATATATATATATATATATATATATATATATATATATATATATATATATATATATACATATACATACACATACACATTTGTGATACTGTTATATATACATTTTTTGATATGTACAACGTTTTAGTATAACATGAAAGTTTTTCTTGTAGTTTAATCAAAGCTATAGTATTTTTTAAGCTGATAGACTAGTTTATATGTTAGTGGTACTTTATTAATTAATGAGTGTCGGGGTGTGGTCTTGTATATAAATGCTTAATGTGATTTAACTTACATTGTTTGATGAAGTTTGGTCTGTGTACCTTACAAAAGCGCTAACACTGTGATTTTTTTCTGAGTGTTTTGCAGTAAACAACGTGTTCCTTATTTTCAGCAGTGTGGTTTTGTGCTTTAGTCTCAGTTGGTTTGTACTACTTGGTTGTTCCTGGTTTATTATGTATACAAGAATGCTGTACTAGCTTTTATTGGTTTGACAGACATGTTACAAAATATCAGGATAAGAGAACTTGCTGAAGTTGGGGGCCCCCAGCAACCACAGGGTTCGCTGGTGCCTAAAGCCGGCTATGATCACTAACACAATCCAGATCTCGTTTGCCGCTTATTCAGCTCAGACGTGATTCTTCTTGGCCGTGGCTAAGTGAACATTTTCAATATCTTTGACTAGTTTATTGTTGGCTATAACCAATTTCCTTGGTAGTTTAGTGTGTTTTTTGTAGTCCGTGTCTGTTTAAACTATTTTGCTTTGTTTCTGTGTATACTGTTTGTACATTGATTGGCCATTCTTCCTTTGGCCTATTGTATCCCTGCATCGCTTCTCTTGTGCTGCTTGTTTCTGTTACCTTTTTCCTTCCCCTTGGGCTAGGCCAGTTTAAGTTAGAGGACCTAGTCCTCTGTTCTGTTTTTTTGTCTCTCCCTGGGCTAGGCCCGTTTAAATTAGATGACCTAGTCCTCGGTTCTGTTGTTTGTCTCTCCCTGGGCTAGGCCCGTTTAAATTAGAGGACCTAGTCCTCAGTTTATCTCCTTTTTCTTCTCTTAGGGCTAGGCCTGTTAAGTTAGAGGACGTAGTCCTCTGTCTGCCTATTTGTCTGTATGGTGCTGTTCTATCTGCTTGAATACAGTTGTTCTGCTTTGTCTTACTGGTTATTGCAATATGTCTACAGATACTAAGGACCACAAGCCTTCGGGCTTCAAAAAGTGTACTAAATGTGCCCAGAAAATGTCCTTAACAGATGGGCACAATTTGTGGGTGTATTGTTTGGGGGCTATTTACCTCCAAGTGTCTTGCCTGTTTTGTCATGCATTTAGTCCCCGTGTTCTTCAGGAGAGGAAGAACAAACTTATTTTGAAAGGACTATTGAAATATTCATTTGCGGAGGAATTGACATCTTCATCCTCCAGCTCTAAATTTCCTTCCTCTTCTAAGAAAGACAAACCAAAAGCTACAAAAAGGCAGTCTCCCACACGTTCTGTGTCGTCGAAGCTGCCAGACAAAATTACCAAAATGACTACATCCTTTTCGGCTCTACTGGTCTTGGTGCCGACAGAGGTTTTCATTGTGGATCCATCAGTTTCGGCTCCAGGTGTTTTGGAGCCAATAACTGATACTGCATCTCGGAGCCGGTCAGCTAAACTCTGACTGGTTTCCCCGACTCTTAGGTCACCTATATTCCAGCAATCTAGGTCCCCCACTCTATCTTCCAGGTCCTCTAGGAGCCTTTCTGATGAGGACATCGAGAGAGTGATGCGTAGACTGCTTCAGACTTCGGCACTAGCAAATTTACTTTTGGCTCCATCCCAGTTGGCTCCGGAGCCTAAAGTGTCCTCACACCCTGTCGATGTTCCTCCTCCGAGCTTCTCTGAGCCTTCGGAGCCAGAGTTGTCGGTGCCTTGGGTTGTGGAAAGGTTGGTTCCAGCTACCTCAGTTGGTCTCTCAGTTCTGATATCTGCTCCGACCCTTTCGGTGCCGTCCGTGGGGTCTAGGATCCTCAGTTCTCCTGTCTGGCCCGAGGGGGACACTTCGAATCAAACTTCTTTGGTTCCGAGCCTACCTCTCGGTGCTTCAGCGCAAGTAAACTTGGACCCTACATCTGCCTTGGAGCCCACCTCCTCGGCGCCAAAGACTGCTTCTGCATCTTCGGAGCAGAGGGCATCCTCGGAGCCGGGAGGATCGGCCTTCGAGGTGATGAGGAGTGTGTTGTCCAGGTCTTCAGTTTCAACCACAGGTACCAACACTCTTCCCCCTAAAGCGCCAACTTCAGTCTCAGCTGCCTCTCTCTCCCAACACAGCAGAGACTCGCAACCTCAGGAAACATCCATAAGTGGTCCCCAGTCTTCCGAGGTCTACCCAGAATAACTTTCTGAGGAGCCACCTAGGAAGAAAACTTGTAAGAGGAAACATGTCGACTCCCCTGATGAGTCTATTACATCAGACACTGACCTCAAGGAGTGAGAAGGGCTCCCCCAAGTCGTCCTCTGATGAGATCTCATTCGCAGATATCCTTGAAATCCTGAAACAGAGAGGCGGCTGACCCACCACAGCCCTTTCTGATGAGGAGTCTGTGTACCTGAAGGCTTTTGGGTCTCAACCCTCCACCTCTTGGGCGTCTCCACTATTTGATGAGCTACTGGATCTAGTGAGTCGAAAGATGCGGGAATCTCCTGATTCTGTGGAACTGGTTCCTAGAAGACCAAATAAATTTTTGTCAGCACCCCAGGACAAAGACTTTCTTACTAAGGGCATTTCAGTAGATGCCATGGTGGTGGCGGCAGCCACCAAAAAGGAACTTGCTGAAACTTCCTCCACTGTCCATCCACCGAACAAGGAGTCTCAAATGATGGATAGGTATGGGAAGCGTGTCTTTTCTTCAGCGGCTGAACTACCTGTCTCATTTCACAAGGCTCCAGAGAGATCTCCTAAAAGAGTGGGAGATACTCTGCAGGATAACGTAGCTGATGCGGTATCTCAAAAGCTTAACGCACAGATGTCTATCCCAAATTCTATTGTGAACTCCTCTATGAGCTGATATCTTTTGCAGCTGATGGAGAGAGTAGGGTAGCAGGTTCAGGAGTCTCTCTTAGGAGACACTCCTGGATGCATTTGTGTAACTTTGCAGAGGCCTTTAAGTCTACGTTTATCAATGCCCCTTTTGACGGATCCTCATTGTTTGGAACCAAGGTAAAGGACCCACTCACCAGGTGCGAGCAGGAAGGAAAAACCCTGTCTGCCGTGGGAGTCCGTTTTTCCGTTCCTTCTAGACCCTATCCCAAAGGGCAGAAGGGTGGCAAAATGTGGTTCAAAAAGTTGCAGAGGTTTTTTCAGGATGCACAAGGTGAATACTTCTCCAGAGGCAGAGGAGGAGGAAATAACGTTAGGCTCCGCCCTAGGGGTAGAGGATGCCCATAGAAACAGGGAGACCGTGCTTCCTTTCATGGTCGTCCCTATGAGCACTCCTGAAAAGAGGCCAGGCTGCGCATCTCTGGAGCCAGTCAGGGGTCATATTTCTTTATACGCAGAAGCCTGGCACAATATCTCTCAAGACAAGTGGGTATTAAAGATAATTACCAGAGGTTACCATATTCCCTTCTCTTCTCCACCCTCTCGGACCAGATGAATCCCAGATGTGCCACCCAATCACAGGGATTCAGCAACTCTAGAAATCCAAAAATTGCTTGTAAAGAGAGTCATCCAACCAGTCCCCGCAGACCAAGTAGGATTAGGGACTTACTGCAGATTCTTTTTGGTGCCAAAAAGAACAGGGAACTTGAGACCCGTCTTGGATCTCTGCAAATTGAACGAATCTGTACAGAAATCCAAGTTCCGAATGGTCACCTTACAGTCGATACTCCCGTTGTTAGGGAAAGACATTTGGATGTGCTCCATAGACCTCCAAGATGCATACTACCATATCAAAATGGACAGGGCATCAAGGAGTCACTTACGCTTCCAATTGGGAGCCAGTCATTATCAGTTTCGTGCCCTGCCCTTTGGACTCACCACAGCCCCCAGGGTGTTCACCAAATGCATGGCAGTGGTCACTGCTCACTTGAGACGTCAGGGATTCCAAGTGTTTCCGTACCTGGATGACTGGCTCCTGACTGCCACCACCAGGCATCTACTGTTACAGGCCAGGGTTGTTACTATTTCAACGTGCCTATAGTTAGGGATTACAGTAAATTGGCAAAAATCTGAATTGTCGCCCTCTCAGCATGTGAATTTTATTGGCGCCGAAATAAACAGTCTCAATGAGGCTTACCTTCCAGTAGAAAGAATTCAGAACCTCAGGGAACAAATTTTGAGCTTACTTCCTCTAAGGAAAGCAAAAACAAAGATGGTGCTCAAGTTGTTAGGGACTATGGCTTCGACAATAACATCAGTTCCATTAGCCAGACTGCACATGAGGGTCCTGAAGTGGTTACTTGATGCCCAATGGTCACTGCAGTATCTACGTCTCACTCCATCCTGAAGACAGATTTGTGCAAACAGGGTCTTCGCTGGTGGACCCAGACCAGCAATCTAAACTCAGGAGACTGTTTGTCCCCCCCCCATTGTCACTGTGGCCACAGATGCCTCCCAGATAGGGTGGGGGCCATTATCTAGGAAGAACAGTCCAAGGCACGTGGCAAGAACACGAAGCTCATTTGCATATCAACATCTTGGAGATGAGAGCAGTGCTTCTGGCATTGCAAGCACTTCACAGCTTTCTCCCTCTAGGGACGATTGTGATCCACTCGGACAATATGTCGGTGGTGTGGTACATAAAGAAACAAGGCGGGACCAAATCGTACCCCCACTGCAGAGATGCCCTTCGAGTTTGGGAGTGGGCAGTGTCTTCCCAGCGCTTTCTGGTTGCAATGCACATCCCGGGGAAATCCAACGTGATAGCCGACAGGCTCAGCAGGGCTACTGTGATGCCTCATGAGTGGTCTCTGAACACATACATTGCGGAACAAATTTTTCACTAATGGGGTCAGCCTTGCTGCAATCTATTTGCCACCCCTCTCAATACCAAATGCAGTAACTACTTCACCCTGATTCCCCTGGAATGGGAAACACCCAGAGATGCACTCGTTCACGATAAGCCCTCGAGACTTCTCTATGCTTTCCCTTCATTCCCCCTCATATCAAAGGTAATTCAGAAAGCAATATCCTTGGGAAGCAAAATGATCCTAATTGCTCCTTACTGGCCTCAACAGATTTGGTTCCCCTTTCTCAGACCTCATCTAATGGATGAACCATGAACTCTGGACCCAGTGCCAGATTTGCTGACACATATGTCAGGGGTGTTCCATCCCTCTCTCCACACCCTCAGTTTGACAGCTTGGCTGCTCCAGTTCCATCCCTAGTCAGGCTTTATGACTTTTCTCCTGAGGTTGTACACATTCAGACATCCTGTCACAAACCTTCTGCCAGAAAGATTTATACCAGTAAATGGAAAAGATTCTCCTTTTGGGCCCATGAGAGAAACTTTGATCCTTACACAGCTCCCATTTACCACCAAGGTTCGGCAGCTGCCACTATTAAAGTTCAGCTGGCAGCTCTTTCCACTTTTCATTTGGCTAATGTACCTAATCTTATGACTCATACACTGTGTAGAGCTTTCCTTAAAGGGACCACCTTGTTAAGACCCCCAGTCATGGATCCGGTGGTGACATGGGATTTGAACATTGTTCTCCATAGACTTAAGTCAAGTCCTTTTGAACCCTCGGCAACATGTGACCTTAAGTTATTATCTTGGAAAACTATATTTTTAGTGACTATCACTTCTGCTAGAAGGGTCTCTGAACTGCAAGCACTTTCCATTAAGCCCCCTTATTTGGTATTTCACAAAGATAGGGTCTCCTTACGGACAAACTCTACCTTTATTCCTAAGGTTTCTTCTCAAGCCAATATTAATCAGTCCATTGAATTGCCTGTTTTCTTCCGTAATTTTTCTAACAAGGCAGAGTACAAATTTCACCAACTGGATGTGCATAGACAATTGCGTTTTTATCTGGACAGAACTAAAGGTTTCAGAAGGTCAGATCAATTGTTTCTTTCCTTTTCAGATAGTAGGAAGGGCCTTCCAGTTTCTAAAGTCACATTATCTCACTGGATTTCCAGCTGCATTTCCTTTGTCTTTTCATCCAGTGGCAAAGAACTTCCCTTCAAGGGGAAAGCTCATTCTACCAGGTCTGTGTCTACCTCAGTAGCTTTTCAGGCTAAAATTCCAATAGACAACATTTGTGCTACAACAACATGGACTTCACCTCATACATTCATTACTCACTACAAATTGGATTTGGCTTCCTGGAACAGGTCTTCCTTTGGTTCCACAGTACTCAGGAGCATTTTCCAATGAGCCACCCAAGATGAAGGTGCTAGGGACGCTGTCCCAAGAGTAAGAATGAAAGTGAGATAGGACTACAGAATATAAAGAAGTTATGTACCTACCGTAACGTTCGATGTTTGTAGTCCATGTCGCCCTTCATTCTTACGAACCCACCCTCCTGCCCCCTCCTTGAGGACCTGGGGGTAGAGTGTCTCCTGTTTGGTTATGTTAGTCCTTTTGACTTGGTTTGTTCTTTGTCTCTGTATGTTTCTCCTTGCAGCAAACAAGATCTGGGTTGTGTTAATGATGCATCATGGGATACCTCCTAGCCATGAGTCAACCAGAAGTTTTCGAGCTAGAGTATGGCCGAGTCGGAGCCAAGGTTTGGCTCTGATCCCAAGAGTAAGAATGAAGGGAGAGATGGACTACAAACATTGAACGTTATGGTAGGTACATAACTTCTTTTTATACACTGCTCATCTGCTTTCCATGTAATTAGAACACAGTTTTCATCTCCACTCCATCACAAGCTGACACTGTCCAGTCAAGTCTCCTAGTCATTAAAACAGTCACCATTTCTTCCACTTCCTTTAATACAGTCCTCTTCCAGTGTCCAGACTCTCTACATTCAGTTTCCTTACTTCATAAAGCAATAATTTGGTCTGTTGAAGTAAAACAACCCTCAGCCCTTTCTTTTCTTATGAATGACAATGAGTGAAAGTTTTTTTTTAAGTGTTTTTCTCACTGCAGATGTTGTCCATCACTACTCTCCCTATCTACCACACCCATTTGTGCCGAGTTTGAGATTCTTGCTGGGTTGGGGGAGGCCATCATATAGTTAGTCTCAGTAGTGGTTTTTGCTCTTACTGGCATCCTCGTAGTACTGATGTATTTATTTTGGCCTAATCCGTTCCCCAGGGAGGAGAGAATAGATGGAACACATCATGGCAGGGCTGTTTTGCGTTGATGCTGGTACATGCTCCTCTTTACACACTATGAGAGCTGCTGCAGGAGTGGTTTGGTGGCTAAATACCAGACTCATTATTATTCTTCAAAGGATTAGTTTTTGATGGACGAATCAATGAAAATAAATCACTGAAAGACACTTTTAGCCAACACATTTTATAGCTTTTTTTGCAAGGAGGTAAGCCACTCTAGCTAATGTATGTATACCAACTCCACGGTCACACAGTAAAACTGCAACATCATATGATTGCTGAAAGTGGCTTTCAGAGATAAACCTGTTATGCCACTGTGAGACAGTTAATCACCACTCAAGTACCACATGTTCCTTAAACATCCATCCCCAGGACTCCCTTTTAATGCTGCCGTTAGGGATTAGGGCATTGGATGGCTATGATCCATCCATCTCCCCCAAGATGGGCATGCCAATCCTTCCCTGCCAGCTCTGTCAAATGCCAGTTGGTCTTAAGAGAATTGGACAATGGTTAGGGTTTTATCTTTCTGTGCGACCATGGCTGGTAACAATGAAAGAACATTTTGACTTGAATATACAGTCTGTGAAGTCTGACCATTTTTATTAGCTTGTGTTATCTGGATTTAATCTTTAGCCTCATGAATAAGTATTACAGAAATAGTCATATCTGTAATGATGGTTAGTAGAAGTGTAAGTGCCCGTGTTTTAGAGCTGTTTTAATTGCCTTTAAATTTATATGATGTTCATTTGTTCTGAGAGAGAATAGTTAATGCTAATTTGTACTTTCTTCTGTATAGTCATTGTGTACCATGAAGGACTGTCATCTTATATTAAGATATCAGTCATGGAAGAATGTGATTTGGACTTACTAAATAAACTAAAACATCATCTGCAGAAATGAATGCTTGTGCAGTATACCTGCTGACTTTGGAATGCCTGATTATTTGTGTAACAGGTTCTAAATAGAGGAAGACTAGCTCCGGGATTCATGAAGCTCGGCGCAAGGACGGCGTTAGCCTTGCACCAACCGTGCGGCGTAGAGATGGCACAGCAGCACCACATGCATATTAATGAAGGTGCGCTGCCGTAACGGCCACGTGCATAGGAAATGTGTACGAGTGCAGGGGGCATGTCCAAGCGCTGCACTGAGGCGTGAACATGTTGGCTGCATATGCGCACCCTAAAATGCTGACTAGTACAGCCTGCCTCTAATAGTAATCACTCCTGTCAGTGTCCGTGGATAGTGAAATGTATGCAAAGCATACAAGACATCTTTGCGAACACCACAATAAGAAGAAAACACAAAGGCACATAGCTGAATATTGAGTCCCCGTCCCTCGAACAAATGATATTTAAAACCCCGAGCCCGTATTCCATTGTAGTGTCGCTAGTTATACCAAGTGGAAGTGAAACGCATCGTGTTAGTGCGCCGCCAATTTCTAAGCCTAGTTCAATGGTTTGGACTACCACCTGTCCTATATTGTGAGGGACAGTCCCCCTCTAGGCAGGTGTGTCCATACCAAAACCATTATAAATGTGAAATGTCCTGTGATAGAAGGGCATAATTATGTCCCATATTTTATGTAATAGTCCCATACAATATGTATGTCCATATATAAAATACCTATAGGTTACAAGAAACAGAATAAGCAAGTAAATGAAACAGAATAAGCAACTACACCGCTACAATAAAAGCTTATATGTAGGCATAAAACTAAAGTACTATCCTTTGTAATCATGACCGTGGGTATGTGTTGGCCTGTAAACTCAGATGTGTGTCCCGAAAATGTCCCATCCAGGTCATATGAAAACGTGGCAACCCTACCAATGGTCAGAGCATTCACCCAATATTTGCCCATTCGCAGTCTCAGGATTGCAAACTATGTATCCCTTGCAAGTATAAGCCTACCTTATAGCCATAAAGCAAAGAAGGTCATCAGTCCCCACAATTTTTGGATATCCCTCATGGGATATGTATCTATTCTGAACATTAGACTTGGTGTCACGACACGATGTCCAGTCCTGTATACATCTGGACACAAGTTGTATGAGCAGTAGTTGTCCACAAGACTGATCAGTCTCCAGCCGGTCCTGCAGAACCTATGACCCGGGATTAAACACCTGACCATGATGCACATCTCCCCACGTGCATTATCGGGAATATATACCTTACACATTCGCATAGTGGCAGTCGGATATAGGGTGCTTAAAGCAGCTTAAAGCAGATGTAAGTAGGGTTACCACCTGCCCCACCTTGCGAGGGACAGTCCCTTTTTGGGCAGTTGTGTCCAGACCAAATGTAATACAATGACAAATGTCCTGTGATTGTAGGAAATATGTCCCATATTTCATGTAACAGTTGCATAAAACAGTTATTTCTGTATTTTAGTTACAAGAAACAGATTAAGCAACTAAACTGCTACAAGAATAAGCTTTCATTTAGGTAAATAAGTAAAGTTCTAACCTTTGTACTGACCGTGGGTATGTGTCGGCCTGTAAAATCTGATGTGTGTTCCGAAAATGCCCCACTTTGGCCATATGAAAAGGTGGCAACACTAGACGTAAACGGGTATGCAAGCGTGTATGAGCGACAGTAAGTGGCGGTGATTCAACTGTATGGGAAATGTAAATGAGTATGTAGGTGTATTTGCATGTGTATGTACAGACCGATATATACACACACACACACACACACACACACACACACACACACATATATATATATATATATATATATATATATATATATATATATATATATATATATATTAGCGTAAAAAACAGGATAATGGCAGAGGCAACCATGCAGCAATAATATACGAACTTCCACTGATCAAATAAAATACAAGCTTTCACTGAATATATGAAATATGAACTTTCACTGAAGATATAAAATGAAATTCAAACTTTATTGGTGTACACGGATCGTAAGCACTTTCACAGTCGCTTCATCAGACAAGTTGTCTGATGAAGTGACTGTGAAAGCGCTTATGATCCGTGTACACCAATAAAGTTTGAATTTCATTTTGTATCTCCAGTGAAAGTTCGTATTTCATATATTCAGTGAAAGCTCGTATTTTATTTGATCAGTGGAAGTTCATATAGTATTGCTGCATGGTTGCCTCTGCCATTATCCTACTGTTTTTTACGCTAATATACTTTTTTGAGTGGAGAGGCATTAGTTCACTGAGTGTGTTCGTTTTATAATATATATATATATATATATATATATATATATATATATACACGTAGATATGAAGAATGAACATGGTCACAATATAGCAGTCAGAACGAATGTGAAAGGAAACATCATCGGAAATCCCCGTAATAGTTAGTGCTGTTATATATCAGGATGGCCATAGGTGAGCACACCTTTGCATCCCCAACCACAGGTAGGGCGCTAAAAGTGGAACGAATGATCTCCCTGTGCTAAGTCTGACTTTCAACTAGGTACAGGGCAGTCTCGGTCCCCAGTCAGACAAACCTAAACCCGGATGACCATATGAACACCCTGACAATCGAACACATGTATGTGCCAGGACTATAGGCTTTGGAGGTCTGAATATCCTCGGAGTGAGTCAACATGCGGCACGGGTCCAGAGCAGTAGGGAATAGGGAATGGTGCATGTGTATTAGTGCGGTTTTCCCAACAGGAAAATGGATGCCTGCTGTGTAAGTGAAGTGATGAGGCGTGTGTTCGGGTAACTATGCACCATGGGTATACATATAAATGAAGCAGAACACCAATAGTGTAGTGGTTAGAGCATCCGCCTAACGAAAAGGCATTCACGGTTCAAGGTTGGCAATAGCATATATCATTTTCCTTGTGGAATGAATGTTGCTCTGCTGTAAAGCCGACATTTAAACATGTAAAGGTGAATGTGTGTATCGCATGGGACTATTAACCAGATCCTTTCAATCAAAATGGTATTGTCATAATGAATAAGGCACAAATAAGCGGCAGTAAACATATGTAACACACAGTAAGCATAGGAGAGTGCACCTGTGTGGGTGTAAACAGCTCCCAACATAGGAAATGTATGTTTGTATGTACAGATGTAATATATATACACACACACACACACACACACATATATATATATATACAGACACTCACACAAGCACGCACACATACACACACACACACACACACACACACACATATGTGTGTATAGATATATATCTACATACATGAAAAAAAAAAAATATATATATATATATATATGTATAAAGAATGGATGTTGTAACAATAAAGCATACACAAGGGATGTGAAGGGAATCAAGAGCAATGTTGGTATTATATAGTGCTTTCAGCGTATGTCATAAAAAGCTGCCCAGGAGTGAGCGGAGCACCGCTACTCACACCACAGGCAGGGTTTTACCAGTGGGAGTAATATCATTAAAATGCTAAGTCTACTTTACACACAGATGGAATGTAGTCCCATGCTGGGACCTCCAAAAATTGGAAAGTGCAAATGGCCGTATTCCATAACCCCAGGAAAGGCAGGTATGTGCAAATATACATGGCGGGAGACCCTGTGAATACATGAGGTGGGACAGAATGTGTGTAGGGCCCCAAAAGCTCTGGAGAGGGCAATGTGTAAAGGTGTGTTATGGCTGCGATAACAAGTTGATAATGGATGTTACTCGTGTAAATTTAACACGGGTGGGGTGGAGGAACTATGGGTATGCAATTATAGATCCAGGCATGCCAGGGTTGGATGGGCCGGTTCTAATAGACCGCCCCGTGGAGGTCAGCTAAGTCGTAATAAGTATATATGCATACTCACATGCAGACAACAGTATATGTTGAAGTACAAATTCTGTAACACATGCATTCCATTTGTTGACATAAATAATAGGAATGTGCCCATGCAAACATCGACAGTAGATGGAATAATAGGCTGTGCAGAAGAGGGATGGGTCGAATCACACTATCACATTCCAGTTGCCATCGGTAATCCATACATTAACATATAGCGACATCTGTCCGCTGTATAACATGCTACATACAGATTACAAGATAACTGGAGTGAAGTGTCGGTGTTATAATGAATAAGGCACTAGTATGCTGGTGAAGCATATAAACACCATTACGCATGTGTAAGTGCGTATGAGCGGGGAATATATTGACACATTGATGTACATATATATAATCATATATATATATATATATATATATATATATATATATATATATATGTGTATAGACATATATATATATATATATATATATATATATATATATATATATATATATATATGAATATACACGTACGAATACATATGCAGATATATCTGTATATATTAATGTAAATATATATATATATATATATATATATATATATATATATATGTTACAGTAAATATACACATGTATATACCTAGGTTACATTACAGCAGTTACGGGTAACGTGTTTAGACTGGGCATATGTTGGTGGGAGGTCCACTCAACAAACGTCTACCTCCCACCTCCCCAAACTAGGCCGGTGAGACATACAGACACGCAATAAAGTTAAATACAGCACTGCTTCCCAGACCACCGGCAGGAAACTACCAGTGGGAGAGATCTACAAGGTCTACACTTTAAACATGGACAGTGACGTCCCTTGCGGAACACCACAAATTTGGTACATCCAACCAATGGGGGGGGTAACACTATTACGACCAAGATGTAGTTGTACACGGAACAGTAGGTTGTGCAAGCCTGATAACACATGGGTTGACACAACGTACGACATGTGTCCCAACACCAGGAAAGTGGGCAGTGTGTAGCGGTGTGTTCATATCCTGCCTGCGTCCACCTGCGCCCACAGTAAGGATGAGTGCTGTAGAGAAGTGGAAGGTGGGAGAACTATGGGTATGCGATTATGGGGCTAGGTGTGCAGGTGTTTGCTGGCAGACACGTATTATGACCGCCCCATGAGTGTAAGTAATATTCTGATGTGGGTATAACAGACGCCCATACCTCCCAAACCTTAAGAGCACATCTACTGGACAGTCTGTAAACCATTGGGGAACACATAGGGACCATATCATTGAACTGTCCCCGATTACCAGGGACGTCTGTGATTATGAATCAGAATCTAACACAGTCCCAACTAAATCCTCCTAAAACTAGCGATATTAGGAGGAAAGGTGGCGGAATACACGTGATGAATTCAAATTGCTGGAACCTGTCTTCTGAGAGACTGCCTTACATATTATCTGCAATTATACAGAGCTGAGTATATTTGTTTTGGTTATAGAGTTTAATTGTTGCTTAGATCTGTGTTGAAACTGTTGTCTAACTGTTCTGAGAGACTGATCGGCAAATATACAGAGCTGCAAATTTTTTTTGGTTTTAAAGTTTGTACTGTTAGTTTTTGCTTAGATCTTTGTTGAAACTGATTTCCCCACCCCACTCTCCCTATTTTTGGTTTGTAGTTTAAATTTGGTGGCTTTTGCAGTTGCCCGCCCCACTGTAGATTTGATCTGGGACACTCCCCCGTCCCATATCTTTACCACATTCTACCTAATAAACTCTTTCTGCACTTGCTTTTAGTCCTTTTTAATTTAATTGCATTTTTTAAACTGTGCTTGGTCTAATATTGATACATACTCAAGTGTGCTAGCTTGCACTGCATGTGAATTGTTTTTACTGCTGTTTTTGCTACTTTTCTGTAAAAAAAAAAAAAAAAAACTGTAAGCCTGTTTCCTACATTTCCTGTAACTAGTGTTCCAGATACAGATTTGCTGTATCCAGGACTGTATGTAAGCTTCTGAGTCCCCTAAGCCTTTCTGTGTTGGAGGGAAGCCTTCTAGCTTATCAGTGGGAGTGGTAAGCACTA
This sequence comes from Protopterus annectens, assembly GCF_019279795.1. Taxonomy (NCBI): domain Eukaryota; kingdom Metazoa; phylum Chordata; order Ceratodontiformes; family Protopteridae; genus Protopterus; species Protopterus annectens. Next base: position 491,456,047 of record NC_056737.1, on the reverse strand, counting down.
GGTAACCTGTCTACCACATAAGTAGTGGTTCTGGCCCAGAATTTGTAGTTATTGGCCGTTTGTTCAATCTCTTCCATCTCTCTCAACTTTCTGATTTGAAAGCCTGTATTTGCACTTGTTTCTGTCCTGTAACTCATCTAGTGCAGATACAGATTCTTAGTTTTAGCACTTAAATTTGCTTGTTCATGCTCAGCACTTGTTCAGAACTTGTAAGCACTAAATAAGCTACTAATTACTATAGCACTCTATCTTCCTCATTACCTAGAGGAAAACAGTTTTTGTACTTACTTTTCTCACTTGCTTAGAGAAAAACAGCTCTTTTACTCACTTTCCTCACTTATCTAGAGGAAAATCCCTGCAACTCTCTTTTTGCACGGTCTTGCGCACAGAGCAGCGTCGGGCAGCGCCAGTTAGCTGGGGTATACTATTCCTGGCCCCACAAAGTCTGCACTGTAAATTTTCCCTTAGAACTAGGCACGCCTCAACTCAAGTGCTTCAGATCAGCTGCTCTTATTGCAGCACTTGCAAAACAGAAATCAGCACTTGTCCTAATCTCCTAGACAGCACTATTATTCTCCAAATTTCCTAGACAGCACTATTATAATATAGCATAAGACCCACGATCGTCTGCAGGACTTAAGTTCAATTTACTCTTCAAAGCATGTCCAGAGGTCAGCTTCAGGTGTACTCTCCAGTTCATCTGGTGGAATTGGGCATCCTGAGGCAATGTCACAACTGCCTCATGTATACAGACAACCCTCTCCTCTTACCTCTAGACACAAACACTTGTGAGAGATGCAAATACACAGCCAGACTGGAGGCTAAGCGCTCTCAACCCATGACTGTAACAGACAGTCAAGAGGATTAGGGACACACTTGCATCACACCACCTGTCACACATGAATCTACAAAACAAGCACCGGCAAAACATACGCATAAATACACAAAAACATATTCAGAGGCACTAGGTACCAATCTGAAAAAGAAACAGTGCCCTCCAAAGCAGACAAGCAAGCAACCTGCACCCCCAAACACAAGCTAGAAAACACATAATTCACCTCAACAGTGTGCCTCACAACAGCCCTTAAGGCAAAACACCATACCTAACACGCTAGTAATAGGAGACTCTATAGTAAGGCACAAGGATGTTCCACTCACCAGGCTGAACAAGGAGAAGGTTACTGTCAGCTGCCTGTCGGGTGCTCAGATCCGCCACATAACACAAGCACTTAGGTCACTCCAGAAAAAGTACAAGTATGACGCTGTCATTGTACATGTTGGTGTGAATGATCTAAGACATAGCTCCCTGGACTACATGAAAAGAGACATTGAGGAGCTCTCTGATCATGTTACCCAAGCTGGTATGACCCTGACCTTGAGTAGCATACTACCTTCACCTAGAATGATACCACAATACAAAGACAAAATGATCAATTTCAACAATTGGCTAAGCTTCTGGTGTCATTCTAAGGGAATCCAGTGTCTGTCTGCCTGGGATGACATGATAGACAAGCCTCACTGTTTTGCCAGAGATGGGTTGCACCTGTCACCCCTAAGTTTTCGAATACTGACCAAGGCTCTTGCCGTCCCCATAGTGCCTTTTTTAGGCAAGGCTCAAAGGACAAACCAACCACCGTAACCAGCACAGGTAACCAAAAACAAAGGGTAATGCTACTCAACGCCAGAAGTCTCAACCTCAAAATGCACACACTCGAGGCTCTCCTCAGCATGGAGAAAATCGATGTTTGTGCATTGACGGAAACCTGGTTCAAGGCTCAAGAGAGCACCCCAGCACTGTCAGGTTACAACTCATATCATACCTTCCGGCCTCAGTTACCGAATCGCAGTACAAAGGGCGGAGGTGTATCCATATTCATCAAGGATACCCATATCTCCAGGTTAGTAGCGCAGCATGATGCCCCAGAGATCATCCATGCGCAACTATCAGCAGGCAAAACCACATTTCAATTCATAGCCGGTTATAGATCGCCCACCATGTCCCAAGATGCTCACTCTGCATTCCTTGAGACATTGGAAAATATAAAGTTCCTACCCAACACGATAATCTTGGGTGATTTCAACTACCCTGGTATAGACTGGGCAAACTACCAATGTTCCAACTCCTATGCTCAGCGATTCATAGAATTTATAAATTCAAATGCCCTTGAACAACTAGTATGTTCCCCCACTAGAGGGGACAACATATTGGATTTAATCATCACAAATATGGGCGCCCATTGTACCACACCCGTTATCACTCCCTCCTTGGTCAGATCCGACCACAAACTGATAACCCTGGACATCTTCACCCCTCCACCTCCCCCAGTCAAAGAAACCATAGTCAAAAACCTTTCCAAAGCAAACTTCAAACTACTTGCATCCGAAGTGGAAAGCTTCACTATTCCCTTGCAGAAGGATAATGATATCCAGGATGCGGAATCCTACACCAAGGCACTCTATATGCATCTTTAGGATTGCATAGACCGTGCTATCCCAAATAAAACCAAGACTCCTTCCTCAAGCAAGAAGAAACCAGTCTGGTGGACCCCAGCCATAAGCAAACTTTACAATAAAAGGAGGAGACTTATACAAAAAAAGGCCAAATCTCAAGTAGAAAAATCATCCCTGATCAGCATTAGTAAGAAATTGAGGGCCCTCATCAAGTCAACTAAAGCTAATTTTGAAAAGAAAGTTGCCAAGGATAACCATAAGGTCTTCTATGGCTACGTCAAAAACCTAAATGGCAATGCTCAGGTCTGTTCTGAGCTAGTACAAAATGGAACAAAATACACTGACCCTTCTGACATTTTCAACATCTTGGCTGACAGGTTCAGTGCAAATCCCCCCCCCCCTCACCACCTACAGGGCCTATTACCATTCCAGGGGATTGTGTAAGTCCAATTATTACTGATACGTTGGTTAACAAGGTTCTATCTAAAGCTAAAAACACTGCCTCCATGGGACCAGATGGTGTCCCAGGCTGTGTCATCTGTGACTCCAAAAGGAATTAACCCCGCATCTGAATACCCTGTTCAGTCTCAGCCTCTCCACAGGATATGTGCCCATAGAATGACACATGGCAACGGTGGTCCTGCTACACAAGGGTGGGGCCACAACTGACCCTGGGCACTATCGACCAATAAGCCTGACCAGTCTGATCTGTAAGGCCATGGAGTGAATCATTATGGAACTCATAAATGGAGAGATTGGGAACCTGCAGTCGCTGGACCCCACACAGTTCATCTTCGTCAAGGGCAGATCATGCCTCCTGCCTCCTGAACCTGGTGGATTTCTGTGAGACAGTTACTCAGGCTATAGATAAGGAAAAGGAGGTACATACGGCTTACCTTGACCTTGCTAAAGCATTTGACACCATTCCCCATTCAGGTATTATTGATAAGCTCGCCAGCCTGGGCATAAACCCTTACTTCACAAGATGAATCACAAACTGGCTCTCAGACAGATCCCATAAAGTAAGAGTAGTGGGATCTATGTCCGAATCCAGACCAGTAATGAGTGGTGTGCCTCAGGGCTCTGTCCTGGGGCCCCTCCTGTTTGGCATATACTTCTCAGAAGTACATGCAAGCACGGAAGGGCTGTAGCTGACTAAGTTTGCGGACAACTGCAAACTGGGTGCTATAATAGAGTCTCCGGCCGACATGGAGATCCTCCAGAAGGGCCTAAATGAGACTGATGCATGGTGTCAAAGCCATGGTCTCAAGCTAAATGCAAAAAAATTCATAGTAATCCCCTTTGGAAAAACAGAGTACCCACAAACTACAACATAGGAGGTATTCCCCTGAAATCTGAAGAAGAAATAAGGGATCTAGGGACCCAAGTAGATAGTCAGCTTTCCTTTGATAACCATGTTGCCAAAGTGGTTATAAAATCCTTCTATGTGACCCATCTGATCACGAAAAGGTTCTCATCAAGATCTAAGGATGTAATGGTGCCCCTCTACTCTTCCCTCATCAGACCCATTATTGAGTACAATGCACCAATTGGAATGTACCTGGCTAGACATCTCCAGCAGCTGGAGAGACCACAGATGTACCTAACCAAGAGGATTACTGGCCTCAAAAAGTTGTCCTATGCAGCACGATTGAAAAAGTTAAGACTGTTTTCTGTTGCATACTGCTTTCTCAGAGGCGATCTCTGTCTAACGTACAGAGCCATGTCCAACCCAGAATTGTTGAACATGTTCCATCTTAGCAAAACCAAATCTACTCGAGCTACACGCTCTAGGGATATAAACCTCAACACAACAATGAATAGAACATGCTGGAGGGATAGATTCCCTTCGCTGAGACTTCCCTTCCTATGGAACAGGGTCCCGATCTACATAAGACAGAGCCCCTCACTGTCACTCTTCAAGAGGAATCTTGGTGAGTGGATGGGTAACAGAAAGTTCACACCAGGGATCACACCAACAGCACTACTAGATAGGGGCCCAGGGTACTAGCTGCTAGTACAAGGGTCTAGGGAACTACTAAAGGGGCGGTGACTACTGCACAACGTGGCTGGGCTAATATATGCCTTCGGGCAGATAGCCCAGTACCAACCTATGAATCTATGAATAATGACAACATGTAAGAGTCATAAACAGCATGTACCTCAGACAATGTGTATGAATACATATGTGCTCTGTGTCTGTCAATGTGTCAGGTTAATATCACCAACCTTCTAAATGTGTCCCTGAGGTCATTATGCAGTGTCCCTGATTCAGTGTTCATTCTTCCCCATTCGTATGAGAGGTCTGATAGTGAGAGAAAGCGCATGTTCCATGACTACCTTAGAAAGTTGATAGAATAATAGGGTTGGGGTTACCACCTGTCCACCTTTGCGAGGGACACTCCCCTTTGGGCAGTTGTGTCCTGCATAATAACTGTAATTAAGGCAAATGTTCTGTGATTTAGGGCAAAGATTACCTATATTGTCTGTAGTAGTTGCATAAAACAATTATGTTCATCTGAAACACCTAAATGTTATAGGTAACAGTATAAGCAACTATAATGCTACAAGAGTAACCTTTTATTTAGGCAAAACAGTGAAGTACTCCCTTTTCTACTGGCTGTGGGTGTGTTGCCCTGCAAAGTCTGATGTCCGTACATACAGGTCATATAGGGTTGCCACCTTTCCAAATGGCCAGAGTGGGACATGTTCTGTAGAAATGTCAGACATTCGAGGACAAAACATACATACAGCAGTGCATAGTACAGGATTACACTTATTTGCACAAATAAAAGCTTAATCTAGTTGCATTTGAATTGCTTATGCTACTTCACATAACATATAGAAGTGTCATGTATAAAATAACTGTTGTATGCAATTATTACTGAAACGTAGAATATAATAATGTCCTGTAATCTGGACATGTGCTATGTCTTGATTATTTTCTCAGTGTCCCTCGCAAAGTGGGACAGGTGGTAACCTTAAAGTCCCACCTTGGCCAATTGAAAAGGTGGCAAACCTATAATAGGTATGCGGTAGCATGACCCGTCTGACGGATGTGGCTCCCACAACACAAATACTTGTCTGTAATGCAGAGTCTCAGTTCCCATGTATCAGCCAGATGGGAGCAGAGTGTAACGGAGTACACAAATATGATTAATTCACTGGACAGGCCGCTGATTCCGTACAGTCGAACGCCATGCTGTCGCCTAATGGGCAGCCATTCCCGATACTGTAGTCAGGAGTGGCCTTAGGTCAACTGGTGCCCTAGGCAGAGGGTACAGTGGCACCCCCCACCACACCACCCAGTGCCCCCATCCTGGCCTACCTACACCAAATAAATACCGCTTAGTTGGCCTATGCCTAAGGCTGGTTATGACTGTAGTCATGTAGTCCGATGTGATAGACATCACAAGGTGGGAGCAGATTGTAAGAGGAACACACAAATATGAATGATTCACTGGATAGGCCGCTGATTCTGTACAGTCGAATGCCATGCCGTCACCTAATAGGCAGCCATTATCGATACTGTATTCATGTAATAGGCATCACAAGGTGGGAGCACATTGTATGAGGTACACACAAATATGATTGTGTCACTGGACAGGCCACTGATTCTTTACAGTCAAACGCGATGTTGTCGCCTAATGGGCAGCCAGTCCCAATACTATAGTCATGTAGTCCAATGTAATAGGCATCACAAGGTAATATTGTGGTCCTCACTTACACCCAGGGGTGTGAGTGGCAGATGCAAGCACCAATGTCAGTGCATTAGCAAGTGCGGGATTGAGCGGGTGTAAGCATGTTTGGCTACCGGTATGCAGTATTGCACTGGTTAAGCAATGTAGAGGCTAACCGAGTGTAAGAGGCTGTAACCAGTGGTCAGCAGTGCCTAACACCAAAAACCATAGATCACAAATCAACAGTCACTTGTAACCAAGACACAGGTACGGTTACTATAAAGGCTGTCTTCCTCAATATCTTGTTCGTTATAACACTTCCAATAACTCCACTAAAAGGGAACGTGTAACATTGCTGGGGATTCTATATTGGGAAGATGGAAAGACATTTGAGGAAGAGAATATATGAACATATGAGGGATGTTAATAGAAAAGATGTGAATAATGCACTCTATAGACACTCCCTTACATGTCAGCAAGCTAATTTTAAATTTTGGGTATTGGAGGAAGTTGAACATTTAGAAAGAGGCGGTGATTGGGAGACTAGGTTAGAATACAGAGAAATGATTTGGCAGTTGAAAATGGATGCATGTCAAGGAAAGGGTTTGAATGACCATGTCTCCATTACACCGGCTCTTAAAATATTATCTGATGACCCTAAAAGAAATAAAATGGTAAATAAAATATGCAAGTAGTTTGTAAATAATATGTTAAAATTAAAATTATTGTTAAGAGAATATTCTAAAACCATTGTCATGAGAATGTATTCCTGAGAGAAGTATTACTATTTTTGGTAGAATGTTTTAGGTTTTACAAGATTGTCTTTTAAATATTTTAATACTTAATAGAATTTTGATATGTCATTTTATAGGATTTTATTATCATATTACCATATAGACGGGGGTATTTTATCTATTTATTCATTCATTTATTTATATACATATATAATCATACATTCATATTTATATTTATATATTTATTTATACAACTATTTACAACAACAATTTATGGAATAATTTATAAAATCATTTATTTATTTATTTATTTATACATATTATACATTTTTTATGGAATTATATGCATATTCATATTGTTAAATAGGTATGTCATTAAGGGGATTTATAGTACAAATATAATATATATAGATATTTTTCAGATGAGGGAGTGAGAACACTTGCCTTGGATGACCATGTGCTCTAATATTGTATTGTATGCCACACATGTTATATTGTTCGTTTATTCATTCATTATTTTCCATTTTTTTCACATATATGTGAAAAAGGTTCTATAGTGCTTGTATAAGCAAGAATAAAACAAGCATGAAAAATGAAAATGATTATTATAGATTTTTTATTCTGTTATTTTTCTATACTTTATATGTTATTCATTATCTTGTATGTTCAAAGAATGTTTTTTTCTAATACCACCTCTGCTATGATATAGCCAGCCCATTTTTTAGTTTTTAGTTATTAGAATAAATTCAGTTTAGATTTACTTGATTGATCAATTTAACAATTGTAATTAATTGACTACAATATATAAGGAACAACAAGAACTAGGTTTATTGATTCTGTAGAGGTCTCCAGTGGGAGATGAAAGCGTTAAATCAGTTCATGTCTTTTTAGTTGTTTTGGGTTATAATAAAGGTTCCTTTTGTAGGAGCCATTGGTATCGTTTATTGCTGAATGTTCCCTTTTAGTGGAGTTATTGGAAGTGTTATAACGAACAAGATATTGGGGAAGACAGCCTTTATAGTAACCGTACCTGTGTCTTGGTTACAAGTGACTGTTGATTCGTGATCTATGGTTTTTGTTGCTATTGTTTTGTGGTCCGGTTCCGAGGAGTCTCCCTAGTGGATTTGTGGATTATTTTGGTTCGTTTTTATATTTCTTCCACTCCTTTAACTTTACCAATATGGACAATTCCAGTTTATTAAATGAACTTATTCGGGTTATTCAAAGTCACTCACAGAGTACTAATTCACCAGGTGACACAGGGAATGAAATCCCGTGTGCACAAAGCAGTCCACGAGCTGTCGACAATGTGGAAGTGATGTCTGACACTGGAGCTGATTCAGGTGTAATGAAAAGGAGAAACAATACCAGGGACAAGGATTTTGGTACAACAAGTAAACGCAGAGATTATGGTTATAGTAATAGAAGGGATAGAGAACAACCAAGTACTGGTGTACCTAATAACTTTGCGAAATATGAGAACATTGATTTTAATACATGGCTCAATAAGTCGTTTGCTAAAACCAATAAATCAAACGCGAGTGACTGTAATACTAATATGGACTATAAGGAGAAATGTAAGTCATTTAAATCCATTCTTACTAGGTACAAGAACCTAGTAGTTGAGAATTGGTATTTCAATAAATGTATTAAAGATAATATTGTACCTAAGGGACTTAGAATCAATAAGTTCCCTAATAATATTAATGACAATGCTGACGGTGATTTTTTTAAAAGTATATGTAATGTTTTTAATGAATGTGGGCTGGCTATACTTCAAATATTGATTAATTTTAATGAACAGAGGATGGAAATAGATAAAAAAGAAATAGACAGATTATATAAAGAAATAAATGAAGATTTGTTGTTCTCAGTAGAGGAATATAAAACAATTTACACTAGAGTCTTATATGATGTGGACAATACAGTAACACGTAGTTACAATAGGAAAATGTCCAAACTGGAAAGAGATATGAATGAATATAAATGTGGGATAGCTTATAGTTCTAACAGCAAGACTGTGTATACACAACCAAGAATGCAAGAAGGGTATAGAGTTCACCAGTCATACAAACAAGATTACTACAACTCTGGGTATGACAGAAGTAGTAATAACAATAAGGGACAATACATGTACCAATCACATGAACAGGATTTTTATGATGATTCTAGGAGCGGTACAGGGGAAGGGGTCCCTTTAGAGGAAGAAGGCCCGAGGAGGTCGGAGAGACTGAGGAACCAGGCCCAACAATAACCCTCATATGCGCAAGTTACAGGGAACCAACATCGCAAAGGGTACATGAGGAGAATATACAGATAGGGTGTGTTTTCAATGGGGATTCAACATTAGGAATATCTACAAATGTTTTTTATAAGGATGATGATGTATTAAATACTATTATTTATTCCTTCGATGGTTTTAATATTTTCAGTTATTCAGATGTGACTATTAATGAAGCTTATTTTAAATTATTTATAAAAGGATTCACATTTATACCCATAAAAAGACCTACTATTGTGAATATATTGTTGGATATTAAAATGTTTACTAGGAAGCTGAATTTCAAACACTTGTTTAAAGAGGATAATAGCAATAATATGAATAATACATTGAAAAGGGGTAGTATTTATAATCCACCCTTACAGCACGACATCATGCACTTTGAAAGTAGTCTTATTAGAAGGATTAGGAGTGAATATAAACAGGAAAAATACGAGTCTATGACTAATTTAAATGAAGAAGAAAGTCAACTTTTATATGAACTTAGTGGTAATAAAAAAATTTGTGTAATGAAACCAGATAAAGGAGGGGGAGTGGTGCTAATGGACCAGTGGGACTATACTAATAGAATGTTGGCTATACTAAGTAATGATAGTTGTTATTCATCAGTGTCTAAGAATGAAATAAACATATCCTACAGAAAAATTGATTACATTATAGAGGATAATTTATTGCAAGGTCTTATAGACACTGACTTGTATAATTTTTTGAAGGTAAAAAAAACAGTGATTCCAGCCATATTTGGTATCCCAAAGACCCATAAAGACATTTTCAATGCTCCCATGAGGCCCATTGTTTCATCACAAGGTTCTAAAACTCAACCTTTTGCTATATACTTAGATACTAAGTTAAAAAACTATAATACAAAATACCCCCATATTTTGGTGGACTCGTGGGATTTCTTACAAAAAATAGGAAATGGTCTATACAGTGATAGAAGTACATTCATTATGATTGATATACAGGATTTATTTTCTGTCATACCACACACAGTGGGAATGGATTTGTTTGAACAAATGTTGGTAGAAATGGATTTGTTAACAAATGATGAATTCAAATTAGTGTTGGAGAGTATGGAGTTAGTATTAAAAAACAATTATACATTTTTTCAGGGGGATTTTTACCACCAGAAGGATGGTGTTGCAATGGGTTCAGCTTGTGCCCCTATGTACGCAAATATTGTAATGCTGTACTGGGAGAAACACTATTTATTTGGAAGTTAATTTTTAAAATATATTAAAAGTTATTACAGATTTTTGGATGATATATTTATATTGTGGGATGGACCTGAAGTGGTAATTGATAATTTAATTTTGTATATGAATAATAGCACTTATTTTTTAAGGTTCACACATGAAATTAAATCAGATGAAATAAATTATCTGGATATAAAACTACAAAAAAATAGTAACACAAATAGGTATAAATCCAGTGTTTATAGGAAGAAACATCATTCTAACACTTATTTACACTTTGATAGTGATCATCCCAGTTTATTAAAGAAAATATAGTGAAGGGACAAATGATTAGGGTAGCAAGGATGACCTCTGACATGGAAGATTTCCTTAGGGAAATGGACACTGTAGAAAATATGTTTCAGCAGAGAGGCTACCCTTCAGATTTAACCCAAGCAGTTAAGGAATATGTAATTGGTAAAAGGGACACATGTTATATGCCCCTATTATACAAAGTGAAACCAACAACAATAATAACAAGAAAGATGGTGATAATGGTAGTAGTAATACCTCTAACAGGAAGATAGTTACACCTTATTTAACTTTAACTTATTATAAAGGTATAAAATGGCTTAAGAAATGTATTAGTGATACATGGGAAGTATTTAGGACAATGCCCACTAGAGTAACAGTTTTTCAAAACAAGCTGACATATAGTTATAGAAGGAATCAGAACTTAAAGAATATTTTTGAGAGAAAGAAATATTCAGAAGTAGGGGAAGTAGTATCTAATAGAAGGGGTACATTTAGGTGTAGTAGATGTCCACAATGCCCCTTTATAGCAGATGAGAAAACACTGTGGATTCCCAGTTTAGGTATGACTTTAAAAGCAAGAAAATATAGCAGTTGTTATACCAAAGGAGTGGTATATGTAGCATACTGTAAACATTGCTGGGGATTCTATATTGGGAAGACGGAAAGACACTTGAGGAAGAGAATATATGAACATATGAGGGATGTTAATAGAAAAGATGTGAATAATGCACTCTATAGACACTCCCTTACATGTCAGCAAACTAATTTTAAATTTTGGGTATTGGAGGAAGTTGAACATTTAGAAAGAGGCGGTGATTGGGAGACTAGGTTAGAATACAGAGAAATGATTTGGCAGTTGAAAATGGATGCATGTCAAGGAAAGGGTTTGAATGACCATGTCTCCATTACACCGGCTCTTAAAATATTATCTGATGACCCTAAAAGAAATAAAATGGTGAATAAAATATGCAAGTAGTTTGTAATTAATATGCTAAAATTAAAATTATTGTTAAGAGAATATTCTTAAACCATTGTCAAGAGAATATATTCCTGAGAGAAGTATTACTATTTTTGGTAGAATGTTTTAGGTTTTACAAGATTGTCTTTTAAATATTTTAACACTTAATGGAATTTTGATATGCCATTTTATAGGATTTTATTATCAACACACCATATAGACGGGGTATTTTATTTATCTATTTATTCATTCATTTACTTATATACATATATAATCATACATTCATATTTATATTTATATATTTATTTATACAACTATTTACAACAACAATTTATGGAATAATTTATAAAATTATTTATTTATTTATACATATTATACATTTTTTATGGAATTATATGCATATTCATATTGTTAAATAGGTATGACATTAAGGGGATTAATAGTACAAATATAATATATATAGATATTTTTCAGATGAGGGAGTGAGAACACTTGCCTTGGATGACCATGTGCTCTAATATTGTATTGTATGCCACGCATGTTATATTGTTCATTTATTCATTCATTATTTTCCATTTTTTTCACGTATATGTGAAAAAAGTTCTATAGTGCTCATATAAGCAAGAATAAAATGAGCATGAAAAATGAAAATGATTATTATAGATTTTTTATTCTGTTATTTTTCTATACTTTATATGTTATTCATTATCATGTATTTTCAAAGAATGTGTTTTTTTCTAATACCACCTCTGCTATGATATAGCCAGCCTGTTTTTTTAGTTTTTAGTTATTAGAATAAATTCAGTTTAGATTTACTTGATTGATCAATTAAACAATTGCAATTAATTGACTGCAATATATAAGGAACAACAAGAACTAGGTTTATTGATTCTGAAGAGGTCTCCAGTGGGAGACGAAAGCGCTAAATCAGTTTATGTTTCATGTCTTTTTAGTTGTTTTGGGTTATAATAAAGGTTCCTTTTGTTGGAGCCATTGGTATCGTTTATTGCTGAACGTTCCCTTTTAGTGGAGTTATTGGAAGTGTTATAACGAACAAGATATTGGGGAAGACAGCCTTTATAGTAACCGTACCTGTGTCTTGGTTACAAGTGCCTAACACCACGCAAACCCGTGCACACCCGCTCACAACTGCTTTAATGTGCCTTACTCCCACCATATCCAATGGACTTGTTCTGCCCTGCAACCAATTAAACGTCCTTTGCAAGGTTTGGAACCAGGACCCTGCACACACAGCTAATGTGTATTACCAATACGCCATGGCCGATATACAGACAACGGACAGTACCACAAACATATCATATAGTGCAGTCATTCAACAGTATAGGAATGTATCCCATCGTGTAGATGTACATGTGAGTGTTTATGTCCAGCATATAGGTACATACATATATAGAGATGTATCAGGAACATACCATGTGGCAACAAAGCATTACAAATGAATGAAATGAGAAACACCAGTGACGCCTGTATTATGTAGTGGTGTTGCTCTATGTGATCACAAGACTCCCTCAAACAGATATGTGTCAGTCATACACGCAAATAGTTGTACATTGGCTGTATACATCACTCTGTGCATGTAATGTACATTAACACAATAGTACCTGTCCAATCATTATGTGTGAACAGTATTCTTGCAATGTGCTGTGTGCAGCATCATCATCATGATAAAGGTAAATGGGGAAATGGGGTAACCATAGAGGGACTGGTAGTGTTTTGTGTACAATGGGGTCATCCTCCTCACATGTACCTGGACCATGTAAGTGTGATGTGCATACCAGGATCATGCACCTGAGGGACAGGGGTGAGGATAACAGTACTATGTTATGATGCATATTACAAGGGTTTCATGTGTCCAGTGGGCACATGTGTGTAATGGACAGCTATGTATAGGGCAAATGGTGTCCTAGGAGCCGAATGGCCTTATGTGTCCGTAGATGAGGGTCAGATGTTTGAGAAGGAGTGTAGGTATGGCCGTGGAGGATAGGTAGGAGCACAGAAATGACAGCATACAGGGTTGGTATATGACACATGTGGGGGGATACACCCTGGATGGGGATGGGTCTTTGGCATTCAAAAGCCCATGGGAACAGTGGAACGGAGGTCCCCAGCCATGGGCAACTGCCACTGCACCTACACAGCTGCAAAGGAGGCAGTGATGGGGGCTGTCCAGGAGGGGCAGCATCACCCTGTAAATGTGACACTCCACCATTGAACTGGTGTATCTGGCTTCGTAACCCCTTAGGGAGCCACCAATGCAACATGTCCGGTACCACACAACAGCAGATATGTACCTGTCTGTTCCCACTCCCAAGGGGGACATGCTCCAGCCTCAGTGGTGGTACCACCAGAAGGTGGTGCAGAGCCAGCAGAGGTTGATGTCTATGGCTGGGTCCCAGATGTGCTAGTGCCCGATCTGCTGGGACCTCCCAACCCATTCAGCCTATGGTGTTGTGTTTTAAACCCACATATGGCTTAGTGATAGACAACAGCATACAGGATTACCTATGATAGTATGCATAGATATCACCAGCAACCCAACACAACAGATGGTATACATTTTCAGAGGGAGCACAACACATGCATATATACCTCATGCCAACTGTACAATGTGTAGTAGATGTGTGACCGCAGCTATGAACAGTTGCCCATCATTGGCTTGTTACTGGGAATCCCACACATTGTCAGTCATACCACTGTCTCATGTGACACATGTCCAGTCAGGGATGCGATGGCAGTAACACATCCCTATCATCATGTACTGTCTGCAATCCTCACACCATGCTTCTGCTGTGCACAGATGTGTGTTCAGTGTGTAACACAGGAAACAAATGGTTGCACACACTGACCAATTCACAGATGGCCCTACAGATGGGGGTCCCTCATGAACAGAGTACTGTCATGTCTGTATTATAACATGCAGAATAGCCATTACCACACACAGGCAGTAGTCTCAATGCAGCATAGCTACACTTACATGCTATAGTTATGTGTGGCACATCACCCTCCTGGCTATTTTCCACTATGGAAAATGATTGAGGTACATCCAGATATCATCTGTGATGCCGTGTCAGAACACCACATCCAGGTACCACTCACAGTGACTGTCATGGCCAGATAATAACATGTTTCCCTAGATAGTGTACTGTGTTTATCATGCGGATGGCTATGGGAACACCATCACAGCTGTACCACATGCAATCAGCTAGCGGAGGACTGCAATAGGTGCAGAGGCCATCACCTGACCATTTCCATCTCTTACAATACACATGCTGCTGCTGTGCAGGTGTACACCTTTACATCCACCAGAGAGTGTGTGGGCAGACAGGCAATGTACACCAGGGAAGGGCTTGGAGACTTAACCATAAGCATCATCTGCCACACGCCGAATTGTACAGGGGCAAACCCCTGACTACTCATTAATATTACATGTACATGATGTTACTACATGTGTCACAAAGGCAACATGTTGCTGTGCTGTAAGAACATGTGTGTAGATGAGTGAGTGCCATCTGCAACAGATATAGTAGACATACATTAGGTGTGGCACACATGTCAGTCTATGTGAACGGATGCCATTGTCACCGCAACCATACTCTAATGGACATGCATTGACACCTTTGCCAGGGCCACAAATACAAAATGTAACTACTTAGTTTGCCACACTGCAGTAATGCACAGGACCACATGCACCACAGGGGATATCTGGAGGTTCTCTGGGTGAAGGCATGTGAAAGTGCTTGACAACTGTTGGTATGCCACTGAGGTTTATACTGGGAGTGACTGTGGTTGGGAGCATCACAATCCACATGCAGACACAGGGAGCCATTACTGGCATGCAGGTATGCAATGCTCCATGGGTGTATAGTGTTTGGCTGTGCAAGATGGCTGTACAAGGCTGGGTGAGGGGTAATCCCTGCCATCGCATCACCTGACAATGGTGTGCAGTGCAGAGGTGTAGTGTCTGCAATGTCCCACACAGATGGGTACTGCATTATCTGGCCTGAAATCCTGGTTACCAGTGTGTAGGGCCATAGCTTTGCAATGCATGCCATGTCTGTTTTTGATAGTCCTTCACATGGCCATTGCCTGGGATGTGCATGCCCCACAATACTGTACAGTGACATGTACAGGTGTACCTTGTTTGGCAGACACATATAGTGTACACAGCCTGTTATACCCCAATATGCCAATACTGGCCTAGTGTGGTGAAACCTGCTTATAGTGAGCAGGTCGGCCCTTCATCTGCATGGATAATATGATACAGGTATTCCGTGGTGTCAGTGGCATGGGTCTATACAGGGCACATGTGTACAGCATTGTCTGGCCTTAGTGGATCACATTTGATGGCACCACATATGCTGCAGGCATTCAGTGTGGAACATAGTGAAAGCACAATGTCTGCATATATGTGCCTATTGTACCGCTGTACAGGGTGCCATGTCCTCTGCAGGCCACTGCAGTCACACCATGCCTACTATCTGTCCTCAATGTGCATGTTACTAACAACATAGTAGTATATCCTAGGCAAGGTTGTATGTGTATGGCACATGGGTGTGGGACATATACCGGGTGCTAGTAGTGCTGCATACTTAGTTCACCAGCCCTTTTGCTAGATGTATGGGTATGGCTTGCCAACACAGTGCCGTGGCTGACAGCTGTACTCCTTGTGAGGTGGCCAGTGTGTCATAAGATGGATACTATATAGGAAAACTACAAAACCCACTCCCAAACATGTCCAATGATAAGACAATCATGGCCACCTCTACACAGGCTCTGACAGGCAAACACACACTTGCCATGTCCTGTATACAAACCCCTACCATATCACACTGCAGCAACATGCGTTTAGGGCATGCACTACGGTGAATACTACAAAGCACTGTACTTGTCTCATGCAGGCAGACACACACACACACAGTTGGCATGTCTGGGATTAGAACACTGACCTAACTGCTTTACTACACTACAGCATTACGCAGTTACAGAAAGCGCTACCGAGATTACTGGGACACAGCACTCCCAGAGGTGTATTTGTAGATGGGTGACATCTTCAGCCTTGCTAACAGTGGGTATAAGAAATGTATGGAATGTGAGCAGTATAAAAGCATTACTCAGTCCTCAGGCAAATGGACACACACACACACACACACACACACACACACGACAAGTGTGAGACTAGAACACCAACCTAACTGCTTTACTACATTACAGCATTACGCAGTTACAGAACGCGCTACTGAGATTACTGGACACAGCACTCCCAGAGGTGTATTTGTAAATGGGTGACATCTTCAGCCTTGCTAACGGTGGGTATAAGAAATGTATGGAATGTGAGCAGTATAAAAACA
Source organism: Protopterus annectens (assembly GCF_019279795.1). Lineage (NCBI taxonomy): Eukaryota > Metazoa > Chordata > Ceratodontiformes > Protopteridae > Protopterus > Protopterus annectens. The sequence continues at coordinate 491,439,084 of NC_056737.1, read as the reverse complement.
TCACTCAGTCCTCAGGCAAATGGGGAGACACACACACACACACACACACACACACACACACACACACACACACACACACACACATGGCAAGTGTGGGACTAGAACACCGACCTAACTACTTTATTACACTTCAGCATTATGCAGTTACAGAATGCGCTACCGAGATTACTGGGACACAGCACTCTCAGAGTTGTATTTGTAGATGGGTGACATAATTGGCCTTGCTAACTGTGGGTATAAGAAATGTATGGAGTGTGAGTAGTATAAAAGCATTACTCAGTCCTCAGGCAAACGGGGACACACACACACACACACACACACACACACACACACACACACACGGCAAGTGTGGGACTAGAACACCAACCTAACTACTTTATTACACTACAGCATTACGCAGTTACAGAATGTGCTACTGAGAGTACTGGGACACAGCACTCCCAGAGGTGTCTTTGTAGATGAGTGACATCATCGGCCTTGCTAACGGTGGGTATATGAAATGTATGGAGTGTGAGCAGTATAAAAGCATTACTCAGTCCTCAGGCAAATGGACACACACACACACACACACACACACACACACACACACACACACACACGGCAAGTGTGGGACTAGAACACCGACCTAACTACTTTATTACACTACAGCATTACACAGTTACAGAACGCGCTACCGAGATTACTGGGACACGGCACTCCCAGAGGTGTATTTCTAGATGGGTGACATCATCGGCCTTGCTAACGGTGGGTATAAGAAATGCATGGAGTGTGGGCAGTCTAAAAGCAATTTACAGTCCACTGGCAAATGGGGACAGACATACACACACACACGCCACTGGCGGGTACAGAACACCTGCCTATTTATAGATTATTATTACAATACTACATACTTACGAATCGCGCCACACAGACTACCCATGTCAAGGCTGTCATTATGACCGTCTGGGAATGCAGACATCAACAGGGATGCTGGCAGTTAAGATGTACATACCTGTGAACCTGTGTGTTTAAAGTATTGATCCATCCTGACCTGGAGTATGCCCATCTGTAGAATGGATGACTACTACCACTATACAGGGTTACAATAGCAATGCCCATACACAGAGGCACATAACCGACACAAGGTGTCACTGGGCATGCTCACACACTTAGTAGAACAGGGCTGTTCGGAATGCACTATGTGTCCATCTACACAAGGATATACTGGGCATGCTCATACACTTAGTAGCACTATGTGTCCATCTACACAAGGATATACTGGGCATGCTCATACACTTAGCAGCACAGGGGGCACGCTCACACACTTAGTAGCACAGGGCTGGTCGGAATGCACTACTATGTGTCCATCTACACAAGGATGTACTGGGCATGCTCATACTCCTAGTAGCACAGGGCTGACTGAGATGCACTCTGATGCTAAACACGGAAGGCCACAGTGGCCATGCTATTACAGGTAGACGTAAAGAACACATTGTAATGGACTCTGGTGTTAGTAGTTATTGTTAGCAGGAACGCTGCTCTACCTATATTTGACACCGGTCATTTACACAACATCTGCTGTCATTCTGGTATGACATGGCTGACAGGCAGGCCTTTGTCACATATCACATGCATCCATGATTCAATGGAGTGTGGATATTACCCAAGTCGCATCCACCCACACAGTGCCATTCCAAGGCAAATGTCCTAAACACAGGTTAACTCCCATACACCTACAGGACAACTGTATTGTTTTCTTATGCTAACCAGTGCTAGATGTGTAGCGTCCATATTCACAGCTGGTCACTGTAGCTCCAACAATGGGGAGTACTGACATCTGTGCAGTGAGGAACACCTGGCTGATGGCTCTGTAGTGCACAATAGCACTACCACCATATACCTCAGAACCTAGCACTACCACCATATACCTCAGAACCAGACATGTGTGCCATAACACAGGTACGGACTGCTCCAGGTGGTGTACCCACATACATAAAGGCCACTCACATGTACTGACCGGTCCCCCCATGAAAGGCATCACAGATGAGACATGTGCAAGACACAGTGTCACATGCTGCATTCTAGGATGTAAACCTCAGACACCACCATGCCCTCGGACCACCAACACGCATCCATACATGTATGACATAGAAGAGTACACCACCATGTGACCCTTGACCTGTGTACAGTACTAAGCTCTACATCAACTGTAGAGAGTACACATGTACTGACACAGTTGCATCATGTGTTATACAATGCAATGATACCACTATCTGTGACCAGGTCAGCTGTACACATACCAGGGGCTCTCGGTACTTTCCACCATTAGCAGATGACTGTTGCTGTACATCAGTACACACCCTCATGTATGGATATGACATACATGTACCTGCCCTGGGTATGTACATGCCACACACACACACACACACACACACACACACACACACCATACCTGTAAATAGCATAGCTATTGTCCTTTGTGCAAACAGGTGGCTACAGCCATTACACACATGCACATGGAATGTAGGTCCATGGCTGATGAATGCTAACAGTACAAAAGGTGTGATATCAATGTGGACAGAGGTAACATCCCCTCTGTACTGGTCACCCATCATATCATACAACAGTCCATGTGTCATGTATGTCATTACACATATCCACCAATTGCAATGCTTACAAACATGCCCAAATGTCAGGATTATAGAACCTACACACCTGTACACGTAGTGCTGTGCATTCAGATAACATGCGTGTGCAGTTGCTGATGTATGCAAGTGACATGTATCCTAGTACATCATGCAGTTGCAATGCAGCCACAACATTGCCAACTGTATATGGTGATATGCTGAATGTACAGAAAGATGTACCTTAGGTATGGACAGATGTGTGGAAATAACTAAGTGGTGGGGCATCTTTGCAGATGGATGTTTGCTGTGGACAGCTCACAGGTGTGTCACAAGTGGTCCTACAATACCCTGTGTAACCGGTAAGCAATGGTTTCGTTAATTGAAGGACATAACACACAACTTAGACAGCGGTCAGGATGACAGTGAAGGTAAATCACTTGACACCTGTTAATAGTTATGACGTCCCTAATGCATATATCAGCACTGCTGCCACAGGAAGCATCAGTACAGTTTGTAATGCATGCAATACTGCTGTACATCAGACATACATAACATGAGCTAGGCAGGTCTGAAATTCACAGTACTGGCATTTGTGGTTGCGTGTTTGTCCATATATGTCCTGTATTGTGGTGAATACATCTCAATTGTTACTCACTCTCCTGTACACTAGTGTACACATCTGTGCAGACTGCAATGTAAAAAGCAGGACCTAGGCAGGGGCGTGTATCTCATACATGTGAGGTATCTGTATGTGCATGACATAGGTGTATTAATTACTGAATGCCGCAGTGTGTGTATGTAGGGCTGACTGGTCCCTGGGGTGAGGATGTATGTTACCATACTGAACTGATAAGACCCCCTCCCACCATCCAGGCAATGCATTCTACTATCCGTGTTGATGTCCCCGATCTTAGGCCGTACTAACTACCTGTGCATGTGTATTCTCTGTGGCGCATCATGTAGGTGCACAGTACTGTAATGATGATTTGCACATAGGCAGGGGTCCTCATCCCACCAGTAGCAACTGTGTGTGAATGTGTGTTACTGTGTGGGTGTATTACTGTGTCACTGAATACATGTGTGTCAATACCTGAGTGTGTGGGTGCAGTTGTGTGTTGGCATCCTGTCATGGGAACGTGTATTACTGATTCCCAGTGAGGCATCACACTTCCCACTGGCCTCTACCCTTGTAATCAGCTAGACCACTCTCTTACCTCACCACTCCATGTAACTGTACCTGTGATGTCACCCTTTATGGATGTCACGTCTGTGGCCACAGCAGCTTAATACACAGCTATCATGCTCTTGGAACAGTAGACGTGTTTGTAACATGGGCCATTCTCACTGGTATGTGGCAACTACACGGTGCATGCTGGTATATTCATACATACCTGTGAGTCGTCCACATTGACATATGGGACACTAACTGCAAACACTGACATCCACCGGCACGTACAATTAGACCTGAAGGAGGACAGCAGAACATCATGACCAACATGCATATACTGTTGTTACACAAGACACATACTGTTAACAGCATTGTACACCTGTACTACATGGTATATCTGCTGCCTATCAACAGTCTTCAACAATTGTAAGCTACACTTATCTTCCTAGTCTGTTCACTCTGTGCATCAGACCATATGAGCATGTCCCTGCACCGATGGTGCAGATGTCAGGGATGTGGCACAGGCATCATCATATGCACAGGGTGTTAATGTTTGCCAGAAGCCTAGGCTGCACTGTTGTTACACAAGACACATACTGTTAACAGTATTGTACACCTGTACTACATGGTATATCTGCTGCCTGTCAACAGTCCTCAACAATTGTAAACTACACTTATCTTCCTAGTCTATTCACCCTGTGCATCAGACCATATGAGCATGCCCCTGCACCGATGGTGTGGATGTCAGGGATGCGGCACAGGCATCATCATATGCACAGGGTGTTAATGTTTGCCAGAGGCTTAGGCTGCACCATTGGATGACATCATGTGTGTGTGTGTGGATTTGGGCCTTTGATCTAATTGGGCGTGTGTGGATGTTATGCATGTGTGTGTTGCGGTGCCCTACATATGTTTCCAGTGTGTGTGTGTATGTATGCACACAGTTCTGCCATGTGTCTGGCCTACACAGGGATATTATTGACAGCTGCAGACGGTACAGGTGAGGTTTTGCAGTTCACGGTGTCTGGCCACGGACATGTGACCTGTGCCTGCCATGGGTTGCATGGGCACTACCAGGCAGAGGTGCAGATTGGGTACTGTCTGATGTCAGTTGTCCACTGGAACCATGTTCCTGTTGGGACCGTCCCAGGCCACATGCACGTGGCCTGCTGTGTCGTGGTGTGGACAGCATAGCACCAGATGAACTGCTGCTGCTACCACCACTATGGGACCGGACATGTGAGGTAGCTCATATGCGTAGACCTGACACAGGTGATGTAGCAGGCCTACGTCCACGTGCCTGATGCCTCACTCCTACCAGATGTTCCAACACAGACAGCTCATGCTCGCAGATTGTCATGCCACGGTCAAGGACTCCAACCATGTCACCCAACCATCTATCCAAAGCTTCTGCAATCTGCTGTTGAGCATTTACCATTGCCTGGATGTTGTTGTTTAAAGAATAGACAGCAGCCCTATGTAGCCTTTGATCTTCTCTGTTGCGCCGTTCAGCATGTGCCTGTGCCTCCATTACAGCCTAAAACATGAGTCTGGTGACACCAGCTGCTGTGCTCTGTCGTGCAGGAGCATGTTGGCTAGAGGTCCTCCTACGAGCAGCACTGGCCACGTGCCTGTGTGGGGCACCACCAGTCATTTGGCTGACACCATGGTGTGCAGGCACACCTTCCATAGCCCCCACACTTTCTTGTTCCAAGCTACCATGCGCCAACTGTCCTTCCTCTTTGGCCACTGGTGATGGGGTATGTGCAGGTATGGGGTCTGTGTGTGGGGATGAGGGGGATATAGATGGAATGGCAACCAATGGCACAGTTTCAGCCCCACACAACTCTGCCTGTGTCTCAATCATATGTTCATCATCACTGCTAGAGTCTGTGGGGAAACTAACATCAGATGTACCGCAGAAGGGCAATGCACCTACATCACCTGTGAGGGCAGACAAGAACTGTACATTACTATCTATACAATAGACACACACACATGTGATATGACAGAAGGCATGCAACATGCATGTGATATGGCAGACGGCATGCAGCGCAGACAATAATAGTGGTAGTTATCATACATCCCTGGGTTGCGCACAACAGCATGCATGTGTCATAGCAGACGGCATGCAAATTACACAGTCATAGTATTAGTTAGCATACATCCCTGTGTTACACCATGTGGACCAGCACAGGTTAACAGTACACCTGCCTGATGTGTGGCATATGACCTAGACAATGACATGTAGTATGACATTTGATCTGCTGACATGTGCAATGACATGCATACATGTTTAACACAATGGTGTCCTGTCAAATATACAGTGGGGCAATGGTGTACCAATGCAGTGTTGTCTGTCTGCCCTACAGATATACTGCACATTTAGCTGATATGCATGGCCATTGCAGGGAATCATGAGGTGTCTCTAGTGCTATACAGTGTGAGTTACAGACAGGGTTCATAGCCATGACTGTGTTCAGATACAATACATATATACTGTGGAATGTGACCCACGTCACTGAGGTGTATACACACTAAACCATGATGTGGAAGTTGTAACACATGTCACTGATAGGTATACGGATGACACCCCTGCACATCTGCAACCATATTGCTGCTGCCTGGCAACTATGGCCAGGCATGGCGAACACGTCGGTGCACCATGACCCACATGACATCTGTGTACCACACACACACGCACACATGAGGAGCAAGTATGACATTGATGTCCAACACCAGCAAGGGGAATGTACTGTATCTGTGGGCTGATGTGGATACTGTACAGGTGACTGCTGTCATGTTGCGACACCCTCAAGATGTTCAACATATCTTATGTGGTGGATTTATGTTACGCCTATACAACATGTGCACAGGCCTTTAGGATGTCTAGTGTTCCACATCTACAATATGACCATTATACAAAGGCCATAATTGGACCATGTGTAGCCATTGTATGACAGGGTGTACACACAAGCACAACACGTCTACTGTGTGTGTTGCTCCATGTCTCTGGCCATCCTCCATGGCCATGTGTGTACATGTGTTGTCCAAATTATTGTGACGGGCATCTATTTCATATGTCTGTGTTGTCCCATATGACATATATGCTACACTGACAACAGGGTTATGCAGATAAAGAGTGGTATGTGGGATATGTTTTCAGGTTAGGTAGGCAGTGTTGCAGCCAGGCCACTAGATGTCATGGACATGACAAGATAGCACATCACATTGTGTGACATTCATAGCAGGGCTATGATCCACACCAGTAAATCCTGTGTGCTGGCCATATTCCAGCCCACTGTGTAGTACTGTTTGTATTCACTATATGTGTAGATCTAATCTGTAGTACATCCCTAAAGTGAACAGCACCTCCACCATTGTATGCACAGCTGTCCACACATCTGGCAATGACAGTTTGTGAGGATTCATGTTGGTGAGATGATTCACATAGTTTGCAAGTGTTGCACATGGGTAGTCATTGTGATGCATTGCAGGTTCGACCTGTATATTGTGACAGGACCATACATTATGTGTACATGTTGTAAATGGCCACATGGCAGATAGATTTGTGCATTACAGTTCCTGATAAATAATAATACTCTCACCTGCAACGGGCTGCTGTCGCAGTAGAACACCAGAGGTACATAAATAGGAGTAACACAGCAGTATGAGTATAATCCACCCCTGTATAATGGCTACAGGGTGTAATGTGCATAACACATACACCAGTACATTAGACTAAACTATGGTGTATGCACATGTGTGCATACACAGAGTAGCATACTATAGTATGCGGCATGTGTGTATACATGCCTTGCATATGATGTTACATTACATATTGTACAGTGACACATGCAACTATATGGAATATAGTTGTTATAGGTGCAGTACTGGCTTACCAGGCAACTCCAGGCTCAGTGGTTGAGAGACACCCACCTCCGCAATATCAGCTAAGGCTTGTGGATGTGGTTCTGCAGGTGTCCCCAGGTTGGCCAGTAGCTCCTCGGTACGTGTGAGTGGGGGCTGGGTTGGTGGTCCACCACCTGTTGCACCTTGTTCCATGGCGATTACATTTGCACCCTGTTTTGCCCATCTAATGAGGTCTGTACAGTGTCTGCGCACCTGCTGGTATGTGTGGTTGTGGCCACCCACATCATTAACCCTCCTCCGAAGTTCCATCCACAGGGCATCCCGCTGCTGTGCATCCTGTGGCACATGGCTGAACAGGATATCGTGATTGTCGAGTAGGTATGGGATGATGGCCTCATCCTCCAAGCGGGTAAAAGGGGGTAGCCTTGCATGCGGCATACCTGGAAGACATAATGATGGAGACAGGTCACAGTAACTCACAGAGACATACAGAGCTACAGCTGAACATACATATGTATTGCATTTATTAAGTTTAAATAGTTGTATTTGCAAACCTACATGACACTGACGTGTTTGTGTCACACACATGTGACACTCAATGTTGAGTGGATATTATCACCATATATGTGTGTGTGTCATCTGATTACATTGCTCATACTCTATGTGGTTGCTGTCTTGATGTGGGCATGTCTGTTTGCCTGTACTGGTGTTCCTACCTATCTGCACATGGCTGGATGTGTCCACATTAATGCAGTCGACCTTAATGCTGTGTATATGTCACATATAAGGACTTACACTGCCTTAACAGACATGACCTGTGACCCTGCAGACATGCTCACATAAGGTTTTACATGTATGTGTTCTGCCATATACATCTACACTGCACTGTACAGCGATTCAACATCCTGCCATGTATCACCTGTGTTGCACATGTGATACACGTGGGACACTGGCTAGCCAGATGGTATTTGCGGGGATGGATATCAACTATAGCATGTGCAGTCAAAGTTAACTAGTGGGCTATATGCCATGGGCCATGTATGAATCTAGGATGAAAGGTTACCTGGCAGTAGCCGACAGGCGGGTCTGTGGGGCCAGGTGGAGCAGTGCCACATTACTGATCCACAGGGTTAATGATACATTTACCATGCATTACCATGCGGTCATCACACCATGTCTGAGAGAGGAGCGATGTGCAGCTTTGATGGACAGGAATGCATAGTATGGCAGGACTATGTAAAGTGTATGGGACAAGGATCTGTCCAGCATGTGGAAGGTGGATGTCCATGAAGTATGTGTTAGAGATCAGGATGAGTACGTGTAGCATGTCCAACATCACTGGGTTGGACATGGATTTATTCAGGGTATGCAACATGCTACATAGTGGAGATGGGGAATGGGAAGGCTGGTATAGGTCATCTACACATGGCCAATACCCCTTAAAGGAAATATGTGATCTGATATGGGTCACTTGCGTGTTGTGTATGGCTGGACAGTGATCTCTAAATTCATGGATGGAACCCTATCATTATTAGGGTTGCCACATATGACTACCTGACAGGTATGGTGATGTAGCTATCACAGGAAAGACAACCGCCTAGCTGCATCCCTCACACATAATTGTCCATTATGTTGACCATTGCCTAGGTGGTAGTTCATGGGTACAGGGTTATTAACATAGGGGTGACAATGCAATTTGTAGCTGTCAGATTGTGGCCATATGTCACACACACCTCACCCACAAAGCCCCTTCTGTATGTTGTCCACAACACTCCTGAGTCAGCTATTGCTCCTAGGTCATAGTCATTCACATACTTCAGTAGGCAGATGCCTTCTGTTTGTCTGTGAGGTATGGACTACAATGAGGGGGAATAAAATTCATTAACCCTGACATACTGTAGCTGCCACTGGTGTGATGAACATGTATTATTCAGACAACTTCTGTAGTGTTGGTTCTGCCAGCATTCCTGTTGCAAAACACTCCTGTGACATAGGAATGTACATCTAGTATACCGAGTGTAGGTGGTACACAGTATGGGTGATGATGTCCTATGACCTGGCAAGGTTATGATATGCAGTGTGACATCAAGAATACTGTCATCTACATCTGTACTGCTGACATCAATGAATTGATCAAGGTTCATGGTGTTCCAGACCAGACTCAGCAGGGTAGTAGTAAAGTACTTCCCATTATCAGTGGTGTCTCCCCCTTTGTGGGCTGTGATACCTGTTCGTGTGCACCATTCAGTGTGTACACAACCTGATATGGAGCTATGTTTTACATGATGTGTACGTGGAGAGCATCTTGTTTTGCCATATGTGTATGATACAACCTGTGATATGGACAGGTCCCATGCAGCCTGAGTGCAGCTTGCACCTGCATAGTTGTGGGTACAGGGACCCTGTTCTGTACATGGATATATGCTTGTGTACCTGTTGGGAGGAGGGGGGCATGTGTTTATATTATCCAAGTCCCTATCTGGATTGCTTATTCATGCTAAGCACTTGTTCAGGACTTGTAAGCACTACGTAAGCTAATAATTACTATAACACTCAATCTTCCTCATTACCTAGAGGTAAGGGTGAACAGGTTTTGTACATATTTTTCTCACTTGCTTAGAGTAAATTAGCTCTTGTACTCACTTTCCTCACTTATCTAGCTGAATGTAGTTCTATATTCAGGCATGTCCAAGAGTCAACTGTCAGTGTTCTCACCTGTCTATCTGATGAATCTGGACATCTTGAGGCAATGTACACATTGCCTCATGTGCACAGACAAGCCTCTCCGCCTACCACCCAACAATACAACCTGTGAGAGATGCACTCATATAGCTAAACTGGAGGTAAAGGTCCCTCCAACCAAGCCTGACCCTGACTGTCATGTGGAGAAGGTAAACATTCGCACAACACCACACTAATCACATTAGTCTCACTGGATCTACCCCACCATTAACTGGAAAAACTACTCGTGTACCAACACATTAGCTCAACACTTTCTGGAATTCATAAACACCAATGCCCTGACTCAACATATCCACACACCCACCAGGGGCAACAATATCCTAGACCTAGGCATTACCAACATGAGTGACTGGTGCTCCACACGTGAAGCCAACTCCTCGTTGGTCCGATCAGACCACGAGCTGAACACCACTGATATCCACATCCCGCCCCCACCCCCACCCCCATTAAGGGAACCACGGTATAATATGTCTACAAAGCCAACTACATGCTTCTTAAGACAGACATGGTGGACGTCATGACACCCATGCAGATGGACAGTACTGTTACAACTGCTGAATCCTACACAAATGCACTCTATAAGCACTTACACGAGTGCATGGCTTGTGCTATCCCAAACAGAACCAGGACGATATACTCCTAATTAACGAAACCAATCTGGTGGTCCCCTGCCATAAACAAAATGTACTACAGGAGGAAGACACTGTTGCAAACGAGAGTACAATCTCATGCATGGAGGAGCTCCCTGGCCAGCCTCAGTAAGAAGGTGAGATCCCTTATAAGATCCTCCAAAGCTAGCTACAAAAACTAAAACACAACTAATACCAACAGCAACCACAAAGCATTCTATAGCTATGTCACATATCTCGATGTCAACAAACAGATCTGCTCTGAGTTACAGCACAAAGGCACGAACATTACAGAAACATCTGATATTGGCAACATCCTGGCATATAGGTTCAGTGCTACCTTTCCCCCCTCCCTCTCAAAGCTGCACACTCTAAAGGCAATATCACAGCATCCATGGGACTAGACAACATCCCAGGCTACGTTTTACATGAACTTCAGAACGTACTGTTTCCCCACCTACGCACCATGTTCAATAATAGCCTCACATCGGGCATAGTGCCCCCTGAATGGCACACAGCAACAGTTATCCCACTCCACAAAGGTGGCGCCACAACAGACCACGGGACCTTTTTCCCTATAGGCCTGACTAGCCTGGTCTGCAAGGCTATGGTGCACAACATGGATCTCAGTCACAGAGACATTGAGTACCTCAAAACCTTTGACCCCTCACTGTTTGGCCTTGTTAAGGGTGGACCATGCCTCCCAAACCTGGTGGACTTCTTAGAGACAGTTACCAAGGTGTTAGATGAGGGTAAGGAGGTCCACATAGCCTACCTAAATCTCTCATAGGCTTTCATCACCATTCCTATTTCTGGTATTATCAACATACCCAGCCGCCTGAACATTAACCCCTACGTCATGTGATGGTTTGCAAAGTGGCTCATGGACAGAACCCACACAGTGGGAGTTGCATACCCTAGGTCTGACTGCATACCAGTTACAAGTGGCGTCCCCCAGGGCTCAGTCCTAGGACCCCTCATGTTCGGTATATACTTCTCTGACGTACAGACAAGCACAGGAGGGCTTTGGCTGAAAAGGTTTGCAGACGACTGCAAACTAGAGGACACAATTGTTTCCCCAGCTGTTACAGACACCCTCTGGAAGGGTCACACTGAGACAGATACCTGGTGTTAATATCAAGGCGTCAAGCTGAATGCCTAAAAGTGCATAGTCATCCCCTTTGGATATAACTAATTACCTGCGGACTACCACATAGGTGCTAGTCCCCTACATACAGAAAAGGTAATAAGGGATCTGGGAACCCCAGTAGATAGCAATCTCTCCTTCGATACCCATAATGACAAGATGGTTAGAATATCCTTCTACATGGCCCCCCTAATCTCTAATGGGTTCTCATCCTGATCAAAGGAGGCCATTGTGACTCTACACATGACATATTAGACCCATTAAAGGATACAACACCCCATTTGGGATATACCTTACAAGACAACTGCAACAGCTTGGAAGACCACACCAGTACCACACCAAGACCTCAAACAGATGATCTATGCAGCCCAACCTAAGAAACTCCATCTGTACTCTGTTGCATACCACATACTCACAGGTGATCTCTGCCTGACATACAAGGCCCATGTCCAACCCTGTATTTCTGTATACGCTCCACCTAAACAGAGGCCCCTGAGAGCCACATGCTCTAAGGATATACACCTAACCACAGCGATGAGTAGGACGTGCTGGACAGATAGATTCCTGACCCGGACACTCCCCATGCTTTGGAACATGATTCCAATGTACATCAGGCAGGGCCCCTCGCTAGCACTCTTCAAGGGAGACCTTGATGTGTGGATGGGAGACAGACATATACCCCGGGGATCACTGCAGTGGCTCTGCTGGACAGAGGCACAGGGAACTAATGGCTCTGCCATTCAGAGGCACAGGGAACTAACCTATGGGGGTGGCTAAAGCCAACACACTCTAGCTAGGCTTACAAATACCCTTGGTAAGACAGCCTAGTACCTACCTTTGCACATATTACATGTCATATGTGCATGGATAGTTAAATAGCTCTTCCATTTTACTTTGCTATCATGCTGATAAACAGTCGGGTGACTAAAAGACATATGTATCCTGTTATTGTGTATTGTAAATGCCAATAGACATAACTAATGTTTGCCTAACATTACAGTAATGCTATGTAGCTTGTAATATATATCTGCCTACAATACTGTACATTATTTAGTTATTGGCACAATATCCCACAATGCAAATCATAATTGCACAGTGGCCCGACCTTCCACATGTTATTCTCAGTAATACATCCATACATATGGCTACAGTTACAATATATCAACATATACTATCCCCTGTTATAGCACATACTTGTTGGACTAGCCCTGCCACTGACATCGACCGGTGAGGAGTATTTCTGTTCAAAGCCCTTATATAGCATCCCTTGTGGTGTATGCAGTGCTTGCCTTGTGACCTACAGCAGTACACACAAATACTACAAGCGTTACTATGCTCAACAATACATTACTACAAGATAACTGTTTCCACTATATGGATTGCGTGCACTTTAAATACTACAGAAAGGTACTATATACACAGACATAATGACTGTTCTACATACCTTATTAGTAACCTGAGGTGTCGTTAACTGTTGATTCAATCCTTTTCAGTTTGTGTTTCAATGTTCTTTGTAACGTTCCGCTGGTATATACGGATGCTTTGAATGTGTGATAACACATCCTTTTCTAGTTACATATCGGTAACATGTGGTATCCTGTCCACCAATTGCTTTTCCAAAGTAGTTAATTAGATGCACATCAGCTGTGCAGCTACTCCATTAGCTGATACCATGGCAACAGTGGTGTATAACTGAGTACTCCTTTTGGGAGTTGTCCGTTTGCCTTACTTTAGAGGAAGACAGCCTGGATGTGTTGTTTGCGATATATTTCAACAGCTATATGGAGAAACACAGAGATATATTAGCTTCATGACTCACATGGACTGTGTGTAATGGCTAGATGATTTAGTTCTACATGTGAGTACAGCTGTTATATTTCAGAACATTGCTACTTATGCAGGGTTTGTTTGTACCTGATACTTCTGCAGATGTTTAAGTCTGGCAAGGATGTTTGGCCAGCTCAAGGCCGTATGGCTATGCATGAACTGTTATGTGGTGTACAGTGTGCTCACCAGACATCCTTGATTTGGTGTACAAGTGTAGCATACTGTGCTTTTACTCACTAATTGCTAACACATCCCGGTGTACACACAACCCTCTGAAACGGGATTAGTGCAAACAAACCCTGTAACATCAGCAGCTGTTCCATTGTATAACAGCAGCTATTTCACATAGGGCCATGTTAGTGTGTCTCTGACAAGGTATGTTAAGGCTTCTGCAGATGTACAGTGAGTGAATGATTTGTGATGTAATTACAGTTTGTATTGTAATATGTTTGGGTGTGGGGGTGATGGTGGATATGCATAGCAGATGCAGGTGTGTAGGAACTGCTTTTATACATAATCGCTATGTGCGTGAGGGTTCCTTCCCTATTTGAACACCTATCCTTTTGTGGACTAATACAATGGTAATTGCAGGCTGATTCATTAAGGCACTGTTATGTGGTTCCTGTATAGTATGCAGGTGACGTTAGCCCTTGAATCCCTTCAGTAATACATCTGAATGTAATAACGTGTTGCTACTTGAAAGCTGTGTATTTCTGTCATAGGTATTTGCAGTCATCGTAGTTGTGTTGGTGACTGACCCTCTTTGGCTAGGGTTGCCACCTTTTCATATGGCCATAGTGGGACCTTTTTGGGACACACATCTGATTTTACAGGCCAACACAAACCCATGGTCAGTACAAGGGATAGAACTTTCCTTTCTTGCCTAAATATAAGCTTATTCTTGTAGCAGTTTAGTTGCTTATCCTGTTTCCTGTAATATGTAGGTATTTTAGATACAGAAATAACTATTGTATGCAACTATTACAGTGCATATGGGACATAATTATGTCCTACAATCCCAGGACATTTGCCACGTTTAATATATTTGGTCAGGACACAACCGCCCAAAGAGGGAGTGTCCCTCACAAAGTGGGACAGGTGGTAACACTATCATTGGCTCATGTCCATAGCACATATTTGTAATAGTGTATAGGCATATACTCTCCATATCCTTTGTTCATAAAGGTTGGTAGTGGCGGAATGTGTGATTGCTTTGGTCCATGTTATACACATATATGAACACTTCAACCGCTGTATATGGGAGACCTACAGAATCCCGAAACCACAGAGTTCCGACGCACACAGTACTGGGACCAGACTCCCATACCCCACATTACCGACATCGACAGTAACTTGCGGAAGTAACACGAACATGGAACAAACGCACACACAGACACACTGCTACCCAACACATCCAAACAAACCATCCTACACTACATATGAGCAGGTGGCCAAGCCCCCCTACACCCCCCATGTAGGTGTCTGCGCCCCCACACCACCCCTACTTTAATATTCTACCTCCTAGGTCACGCAAACAGACACACAAAGCTAACCCACACCCACACATTACAGTCCCCCAAGAACACACACCACACACAGAACACACACTTACACACACTACAGCCCTAAGAAACACACTTATACACAGTAATCTACCTGAACCGCAACACCAGAAGCACTGACTAACTGTCCATTAACATCGTGATTTTACACCTCGTGCATCTGGTGTTTCGGTACTGTGTTCTTTCGGACCTTAAGCCTCGGGATTATGTGCGTCGGTATGTAAAGCAGTCAGTATGTAGTAGGTATCCCATTTATATGTACCTCCATGGTTATGTAGATGTTGTTAACTTATCTATATATCTACATATATATATGTATATCCCCATATATCGACATATCTCTCTCACTCTCCCTCTCTCTCTCTCTATAGATGATGATGTATATATATATATATATATATATATATATATATATATATATATATATATATATTTAAAACATGCACCTTTCATTGGGTACATGCTGGTTTGTCCTATTTCAACACATTCCTACCTTTTGTGTTTTATCCTGTCAGTATACACGACTGCCATTGGTACATGTCAGGTAGCTTAGTGGTATGTTATTGTGTTGAATGTGTACATGGTTGCGTGTTCTAATCCTGGCAGTGATATCTTACCTCTCAGAGCAGGCACTGGTAGTGCAAGGGTGATTAACGCACATTTCAGCGGTTGTGTGTTCCACATGTTTATTATTCTGTGGAGAACTACCTATATATGCAAGCTGTGTTTAAGGTATACTATGTAACATGTACACATCTGTGAAGATTCCTGTCAGGGATACTCCCCATTGTTTGGAACTACATCCCTGATTACATTATACAAAACCCCTCACTAACACTCCGGGGAATCCTTGCAGAATGGGTAGTGAACAATGGCTACACCCCAGTGATCCCGCAATTGGCTCTGCTCCACAGAGGGACAGTTAGTTAATCGATGGGGTGGCTACAGCAGACACATTTTACCTATGCTTATGAGTGGCCTCGGCAGTTGTGCATGTACCTACCTATGTATCTATGAACCTGTATATACAGTATGGACACATACTGTTAGCTTAATTTACTGTTCAGGTATTGACTTACCTTGTGCCAATAGCGGTTGTGTGTACAATAGTTGAGGGCTACCTATGTAGGATGCACACAGTAAACCACCTATACGTGACAATTTACAGGTGGTCATATGTGTGTGCCATCCATGTTTGCTGTGTGTGCAGGTGGAGAAGGGTGTCAGTCCATGAGTGCCTACACTGTCAGTGTGTGTGCTATACGTTCCCTCTCTGCCAAGGCGTGGGCATACTGGGCACACCTCCGTCTGCCTACTGGGGCTAGCACAGGATGTTCATGGACTGAGTCCCCCTGTGCCTGTGTGTCCCTTGGCAATGGTGGTGGGCTGTGTGGGCCTTTACCATTCTGTTCCTGCTGCAGCTGTTTCCGCAGGATCATATTGTGTAGCATGGCACATACTATGAAGATGTGGGCACACGTTCCTGGAGAGTACTGCAAGGCTCCACCAGATATGTCCAAGCAATGGAACCATGATTTCAGCATCCCAAACACGTGCTCTATGATGATTCTGGTTTCTGCTTGTGCCTCATTATGGCATTCTTGCATGGCTGTGTGTGCATTTCTGATGGGAGTCATTATCCACGGTTCCAGTGCATAGCCAGCGTCCCCCACCAGGTGGCCATATGGGATATCTCCCCTGGCAAATACCTGATACAGCTGTGAGGCATGCCAGATGTGGGAGTTGTGATAGCTTCCAGAGCTGCCAGCACATACATCCATGATAATGCCCTGGGGCATTGCACATGACCTGGCAGTTGATGGAGGGGAATCCCTTGCAGTTTATGTAGCGCCTACCCTGCTCACCAGGTGGTGACTTGACGTGTATGTGCGTGCAGTCTGTTGCAACCAGTACCTCTGGGTAGTCTGCCACATGGTGGAAGAGATGCATATTGCTGGCCAACGCCTCCTGCATTCGGGGGAAGTATATGTGCTCATTGGCATGTGGTACCATGGCATCCAGGAACTGGTGGAGTACCCTGGATGCTGATGCCTGTGAGATCCCCATGATATCCCCAGTTGGCCTTTGGAAGGTACCTGTGGCTAGTATTCTCAAGCTTACACATACCTTCGTGTCCACTGGGATGGGTTCCCCTCTGTTACTTCTGGCTCTGAGGCATGGCCAGCACAGCTCAACAAGTTGCTGTATGATGTCCCTGTCCACCCTGTAATGCTCTACTATCTCCAGATCATGTAGCCTCTGGTAGATTACCCTGGGTCTGAACACTCTTCTCCTCCTCCGGTGCCTGAGATGGTTGTCAGTATCATCCTCCACACCACCATCAATCTCCAACACATGCTGGTGAATCAAAGCTGTGGCAGCCCCTAACATGTACATATTAAAAGTTCCCCATCTGTATACACCAATGGTGCAGAGTGTCTAAGAATACACAAGTGTGTGTGTGGGGCTTTCACACCTTATACTATTGTCCAGTGGATGATGGTGGTGTATTTGGGTGTGTTTGTGCTATTTCAGCTGCAGGGTATCTAAATTATTGGTTTTACAGCAGGTACTGCTATTGTGGGGCCTTTGGTGTTGACTTATGCTTGTCTGCCGTGATTCATCTATTGCCCTTTACTTCAATTTTCAACCTGATTCCCCTCCCATTGTCAGGCATGCATCCAGCTGCCACCTTTCTTGTTTTGTACTTTCACAACCCAGGATTGTGTTGGGAAATGTGTTATGTTGCTGATCTACTGCAAGTTTGCTTTGTTCTGCTGTGACAGTTCTCTTTTCTTTGCTGTATGTCACCTCCCCTTTCCTGTTCTGCAGGTAGCTGCTAGCAGCCTTGTTAGCTGTTGTCTATGGCCCACTGTGCGTTTCTAGGTGTCAATTACTCATTTGTACTCCAATTAATATGCTGCAGCATTTCCTTATTGTCTTCCTGTATCCTTCCTTTTTCAGCTGTGGTGCGCACTGCGCACAGCTGTTTACCGTGTTTCATGCGCATTTTCATCCACGTTCACATGAACTTTTGGTTACCTTGTGTGCTCTCAGCTAAGCAAAGCTATGGCTACTTCACACCCCTATCCTGCGGCTTTGCTTAGCAACACGCAACACGAATTAGCAATGATCGAGTGTGCTTACAGCTACAGTGGCGCTCCCCTCTCTTGATGTCAAGTTTACCTCCAGGCCACTTCTCGGTGTTGTACCGCTACGCCGTGTGGTACATCCTTATGCCGGCGGGGCGTTTGCAATTCAGTATTACTTGACTCATTTGCATGGCATTGACTGCTAATTCCTAGTTACCGCACGGAACACTGCCACAGACCCTTAGCAACTCTTGTGCCATGGTTGTGGTGTAGCATGCGTGCCGCTGACTATTATGGGGATATCATGAATTGTGTTACATTGCAGTTTTATGACATCTAAATATATTTTCCTTGTGAATCCGTTTGCGCACAGATGCACTGCGGTTTTACTTTGCGTTGGTGTGGCCATGACATTAAATGTTATTTTTTATATGTTGTGCATGTTGTTTTATGCCATTGGCTATATATTTAGCCATTGGCATATATTAACATTATAATACGTAAGTTTGGTCTGCTTTCATGGCTCCAATTTTGTGTTTGACAAAATGTAAACCGTTTTTTTTTGGTTTACATTTCTACATGCTTACGCTACGCCTGCACCGCTTCATGAATTGCTATATACCTTCATTTGCATACTACACTGCTGCGCATGGGGTAATTAGCATACATGCGCCGGGAGCTGCACAGCTCTGTCGTACGCTGGTAGTGCACATGGAAACAGCTCTTACCTGAATCTCTTGGCGGCCATATTTGGAGCTAGATCGCTGATGCTACTCCGGCGCATGGCGCAAGCTTCATGAATCCCAGGGTAGATTAATTGAGCAATGTACATCTAGCTTAATAAAAGATTGAAAATGTAATTGCTGTTTTACCTTATCTGGAACTGCTTATAATGAGATAACAGAAAAAGTTAAAATGAAGGAACATTTGCTTGAGAAAGGTGTAGACAAGACTTGCAAATGTTATGTCAATGTACAAGCTGATTATAAATAGAGCAACATATTATCTATGTTAAACCATTTTATATAAATACACAAAGATTACCAGAAATTAGTTCAACTAAAAAGGGAGAAATTACCATAACAAGAATCAAAGAAAAAGTTATCAGCCTCTGATTCAAACTGAGTTTGGTATATATCTGATTAACTAAGATTATTTTTTCTGGATTTTTTCCTAGCTAATGCTTCATTCTTCATTTCATTATGTCAGTGCATAATTTCTTCTGAGACATTAAAATAGAATTCAGCTCTTAATCAGTCACATAGTATGACTATGTCTTTAGGGCAGTTTAATAGCATTTGTCATTTTTTTTGTACAAGCGCTTGTTTTACACGACTTTTATAACTGTGATTAGAAAGCTTTGAAGAGAAAGGCCTTGTCAAGAGCTTATTAATTGTCAGTAGCCTTTGAAATTGAATCCAATGCATTATAAATAGTTAACAAATGTTTTTAAAACTTGTTGGTAATTTAACAGTTCTTGAAAACGTGTGCCCAGCACAAGGAATAAAATGTTACAGGATTAGTATGCTTTAGCTTAAAAGCTTAAGTGTTTGTGTCCCTATACTGTATCTGTTGCAGATGATTGACTCACAGAGTGCAGAAGTACAATTCATGGAATTACTTCCACAATTACAAAGCCCCACGGTGGTGGTGCTGCGGTAGCATTGTTGCCTCACAGTAAGACGCTGTCCGGTTCGATTTTCAGCTAGAGCGTCTTCTGCGTGGAGACATGCATGAATGGGCGTACCTTCATTGAAGGTTGTATGTCAGGGCTGGTAACTCGGCACGTAAAAATCAACTACCAATCATTAGCGGATCGGAGTTCCGCTGTGGCAACCCCTAACCAGGAAAAGCCGAAAGACACAAACAAACTTCCACAATTACAAAGCAGAGACCTCAACCCTTCCAATGCTTGTAGGGAGATCCTCAATGCCTTCAAACTAATCATAACTTAATGTGTGTGTGTGTGTGTGTGTGTGTGTGTGTGTGTGTGTGTGTGTGTGTGTGTGTGTGTGTGTGTGTGTGTGTGTGTGTGTGTGTTTCTGTGCATGTATAATTCTGTATATCTGCCCTTCTGCCAATATGTCTGAAAATCGTCTGTTTGTGTGTTTACATCAGAACTACAATGTGTATATCTGTAAGACAATCCTTGGGAGTCTTTAACAATCATGTAGATGCTGCGCTAAACCAACGCAATGTAAGCGTGTTAGAGCGATGAGCAGCAGCACTAATTGAATATGCATGCTGCTTATCGCACATAAACGTTTGCAAGCACCTTTTCGTGACCATTAATTGTGTTGGCAGCCATGGAAAGGTGCTTGCAAGCACAAGCACACAATGTAAACAAAACTGCTTGCATTTAGGCAAAGCTTTGATATGAGCACATGCTGTAGCCCAAACATACTAAGGGCAAGTACAGTGAAAGAATACTGAAGGAACATAGGTTAAATGCAGGAATTGCACACAAATAATAACTGTGCTATGCTGTATAATTAATTAATTAATGTGGAAGGGAAAATGTGTAAAGTGTACTCGTATACCACAGGCAAATGTGTTGAAGTTTCTAAAACACATTTCCTACATAAATCCTGCAATATTGATGTAATGATAATTAATGTCAATGACAATACCACAGTTGCCCACATAAATAAAACGGACATGCTAATAAAGAATGTGATAGGGGTGTAAAGCTGCAGTGTAACAAAGGGGAGAAAAAATGTGGTACGCATCTTAATTAAATGTTGATGAGATAATAGCAGGGACAGAAGATACATAGACTGCAGTTATTGCATATAAAATGTATATACAGGGAATTTAGGTATGCAAGCTGACATAACACCTCACCATGTATACACAAGACCAAGTGCTCCTTACAGCTGTAATGTCAGGTACATCAGAAATGAACATGTTTTTACAAAGAAATGACAGGGGCACACATAGGAAAGGGATTAATCACATACAAACGTAATAGACAAGCATTGTATAGCCATGTAAATGCTAAATGATAATCTAATAACACACAACAAACATAAGTGACAAATGACAACATGGATTGGATGACATGTCATGAGGTCATGTTTTCTATTGCTGATTTGCAAATATCTCAGACATCGTTATACTGGCTGTACTCACTTGGAATTATAGGAAGCAATAACATAATAGCAATTCAACAGCAGCAATACACTGAAAAGTGTTGTAACTGAGGACCAGTCACAGTTTGTGATGGTCTGACAGCATGCTGTACAGTAAGAAAAGGAATCTCACATCTGCCATTAAGCTGTATTGTGTGACGAAAACACTTGCAGTAATAAAGAAATGTTTAGATGAAGACATGCAATACAGAGCATAATTATCTTGGGAATAGGTAATGCATGCGAGCAATGAATGACGTAATAAACATTCACATCATGTCATTTTCGAACACATTCCAGGAAAGATATCAGAGAGATGCATAACAGTCATGGGCCCCACAGAAGTATGTATAGCAATCATGTCATGAATACCCTTGAAGAGCTTATAACACTGTCCTATCTTAAGGTGTATGGATAACCTACCGTGTAGGACAAGGCCTGAAAAAGGTGGCCTTCTGAGTGTGCCATAACTATTTGGTATGTAAGCCACTGTTGTCTGACTGACAGATGCTACCAGATTCAAAACCCCTGCCCATTAATACAAGGCTATCTCCAGACCTCTGTATTGACTGCATGTGCCACATCAGATAGCAGTGGAGGCTGTCACAAATAATTGAATCTAATGTGTGCATTAGGAAAGGAGTTACAGATGTAATAGGAACAATTAGATTTAGTCAGAATGCTGGAAGGGAGTTACATATGTTAATATCCACACAGCAGTAAGCAGTACAATTTCAGTTGTTTCTTTGACAAGGAAGCTATTTCCATCGTGTAGTGCACACACTGTCCCAAAAGTTAACCACAATTGATCTGTGTAGGTATGTTTTATATAAGCCAGTACTCAGTGCATGTGTGACTGGAACACTCACTGCAAGATGTGCTCCTGATAACTAATTTCACTGCCATACAATCACAACCTGTGATGATATATCATTGTCCAACATAAAAATGGGTAAGAATAATTAGATACAATGGTGTATATGCAGCATCAGTGCATTCATAGGTTGCCCTTTCAGGAATTGAACAGCAAGCTATGTGACTACCGACTAATGACATGGATCAACCATAAGCGCTACAGTGAAAGCATTAACATAACTATGACATTCCACCTATGCTAACTTATTACATCAAGTCCATTTGTTGTAAGTCTCTGAGATAAAAGTGATGGTGGAGTCTTCTCCCACTGTAAATGAACACATTATAACTGTGGTGGATGTTATTCATGCATTAAAGTATAAGGCCCAATAATGCTACCAGGCACTGAAAGTGAATGTTGAACACATGAACATTTGACAACAGAAATACATGATATAGTATAGGATGAATGCACCATGGTAGAATTGTCACTACTGTTATGAGATATGTCAGTATGTGAAGGCATTACATCATGTTATTGCTGCAAGGGATATGTATGCCTGTAATTGCTGCAGTAACATACAGAGTGTTATCTCATTCCTTCAGCCCAGAGGATAACACTTCCTGCATATGTTATGTAAGGAAAATGTAATCACATTATCCTTACTCTGAATAAAAGCATTGCTGTGACACAAATCCTCATAGCTTTTTGTAAGAAAAATTAACATCTATACGTCTACACAGCAAATGTGTTTAACAACAGTATTACCGACACGGACAGTCACAATAAGACTAGCACAACATAGTCTGAGTGGTAATGGCTGGATTTGAAGTAACTACTCAAGATTATAAGCTAAATATTAGTGCCTGAATCACAAGTGCCACAAGATATGTTGAGGTACAACTGGGACAGTGCACAGTTAAATGGATGACATCATGTTTATGCTAAAAAGTGGTCTAAGTGCACAATAAATACAGCTGCACATCATATATGTGTTTGGTGAATAGTATACTCAGTGTGAGGGTGAAAGACACACAGCTGGCCTCAAACATCCTACATTTGTTGTTGCATAGTGTACAAACACAGTATCAAAGTCAAGCAACACAGGCGTATTTGCACTTCATATGTGAGATACTGCAGTTATGGTAGCATTATGTAATCATTGTGTAGCCAAAAATTTATTTTCCCCTGGGGATGCCACGATTTGCTGGTGTAACAGTGTGCCACTGTAAATCCATCCCATAAGTAGAAATATACATAAAGGTGGCTATGAGACGGTCAGCGGTCTATGACAATATTCACAGTCACACTGTTTCATAAGTGATGGACTCAAACCACCTAACTATCCACATACACCATATATATAGCACATTATCAGCAGCCAGCACCACAGGAGAGTACTGAGTACAACTGAGACATACAGCATCTATAAAGGGATGACATCAGTGGCGTATTTTCAAGGAGATGTGTCTTGCAAATAACTTTTACAGCCAACTGGGATTGTAAAAGTTGCGCCTGCAAATATGTGTAAAACAGTCCAGAATTCACTTGCAGTCACACACATACACTTGTTGAAGTTAAGCATTGCTATATTCAAACTTCCTACACAACTATTTACACATTCTAGAGAATAGTGTAAGAAATACAAGCACCACAAGATAAGTCTGACCTTTAAATAGTGACAGTTCTCTTGCAGAAGAATGACCCAATCAGTGTGTTGTACTAGAGATGTAGGCAGAGAATATAATTTTGTGCTCTTATAGCTGCCCTACAAAATACCTGTCATTTGAAAAATGGAAACGTTCCCCATTAAGAAATTTTTGCATCACTTTCCCTCTAAAACATTAAATAGATATTTTTCATAATGTGACACTTGTTGAAAGCACTAATTTACACAGTTGTGGACAGTCTAGGGCCTAAAAAAGCAAATTTTTAAGCATTGTATAGAAAATTGTATTCATTAGAGTAAAAACAGTATAGCTAGCTACACCCTTGTGCTGCAAGTAGTTCTTGTTATGAAAGGTGGGATTAGAGTATAGTGGAGTCATCTAGAAGTTTAAAACATTTGCCCATTATAGAAATTGATTTTGCACATGTTCAACTAACTGTAAACACCCCCATTCACACACACAAATGCATGATGTTCTTCGTGTTTCACTGTTGCAGTCATCACATTTGGGTTATCTGCCTGCAGGTAGCCCTCAGCCAGCCTGAATACCAGAGTCTTTGGATTTCTGCATCAGATACTGTTTCTTCTTCTATGACATCAGGTCGTCAGGGGTATAAAACATGCAGCCGATGCCATTACATCAGTCCTTCTTGCAGTGCGGTGCCTAAAATAGAAGCAGTTTACAAGTGCCAGTCGGCCATCTTCTGAAATTTAGTGTTTTTGAGTTTCAGACCCGAAGTCTTCAAAAAAGATAAGTACCCTGTTGGGGACCCTTTTTCTTGCTCCAACTGATGTCAGTAAAAGTTAACAATTGTCTTCCCTGTGGAAAGCAAATATCTCATAGAGATTTTCATTCTTACTGCATCCCCTGTTTAGGCCCAGACCACGATGTCCCTCGCTGTTGGTTTTGTGCCTTGTTCAACCCCCAGACTATTCGTTGTTGGGCTATTTTTGCAGCCAATTACTTTTGTACTCGATCTCAGTACTCCGAAATGGCTTCGTTAGCCATCCGACTACCAATCTTCCGAAAAAAAAATAAAGATAAAGACAGAGACATGATATTGTACAGGATGAATGCACCATGGTAGAACTGTCACTACTGTTATGAGATATGTCAGTATGTGAAGGCATTACATCATGTTATTGCTGCATAGGTCCAAAACTGCAGATGACGCTTCCGTTAAGCTAGTCGCCAGTCCACCGGTACTCAGTGAAACGCTTTTGCAGCCCCTGATACCCACTACTTCAGACTCGCAGGCCCCTACTGAGACCCATTCGGAGTCCGGTATGCCGCAAGATGCTTCTTTGACTATGGAACCTGTGGATGTCTCTACCTTGGATGGGTCCGGAGCCACTGTGTAGGCACCGGCTTCTGAGGATGTATTCTGGCCTACAGACATTCATATTAAACCGATGCCATCATTTCCATCCAGAAGTTCTGAATCCCTCAGGCCAAAAACTCGCACTACACCTAGAAAACTGATGACCAAACTGCAGGCTCAAGCCCATATGCCTCAAAAACAAATGCTTAGAATGGCTGAAGACCTTATTACCTTAATTAGGGGAAGTCAGACTTTCCCCTCTAAGAGACCTAGAACTGAATTTCTTTCTGATTCTTCTGATCAGGAATCGGATATTTCTGCTCCTTCTGATTACCAGAATTTCCCCTTATCTACTTATGAGGATTCTGATGCAGAGGATTCCATTCCCTCTGCTTCCCCTCCAGAAGATTTTTCTTTCATTGAAAACTTGCATACTCTTAGGGAGCATTTCCACTGGGAAAGCCAGGATTACTCTGAGTCCAAAAAGAGACTTAGGGAATTCTTACTTCTGCCTCAACACAGGCCTTTAGCTATCCCTCCTGTTCTGGACATTGTAGATGATGCTTTCTTGAAATCTAGCCTTACCCCAGACACTTTACCTCCAGCTCCCTGAAAACCTGACAGGTACTACAGAGTACCTGACTCTCACAAGTTCCTCTTCAAGAATCATTCTGCGGATCCAGAGTCCATTTCCCAAAGACCAAGAGGCATTAAGTTTACTGCTGCCAAAAATCCTACCCCTTCTGATAGAGATTCTAGAGCCTTAGACAGATGGGGTAAGAAGGTATACACTTCTGCTACTTTGGCCATTAGGGCTTTAAATTGCCAGTTTCATATGTTAAAGTATCAGCAGCATATTATGGGACTACTTAAACAGAAAATGATGTTGAGTCTTGACTGTGCTGAACACAAAGAATTGCAAGATTTAATGCATTCTGCAGAGCAAGTTGGTAAACATACTTTGCAATGTGGTTTTGATGCTTTAGAAGCATCTTGCAGGGCTGCTGTCACTGGGTCTGTACTTAGAAGGCATGCTTGGCTTGACGAACAAAACTTGCCAGATCATGTTAAAGCTAAATTACTGGATGCTCCCTTAAACCAAGACCATCTTTTGGCAACAGAGAAGAAGAAATCCTCAAAAGGATGGAGGAAAAAGCTAAATCTATGCAAACTGTTAAAGATTTCCTGCAAGTACAGCCTCCCAGATTCAGTAGGCATTGGCCTTCAAAGAACTAGTCCTTTCCAGTCCCTTCCAGGCCTTCTCAGTCCAAACCCAGGAACAGCAGACCACCTAGGCTACAGTCTCAGGCTATGCACAGACCTAAGCAATGGGGGGCTCCCACTTCCAAAGCAGGGAGTAGTAAGCCACCCCCTATGGAAAAATGGCACAATGACTTAACCTTAACCCATCCAAGCCCTGCTCAACTACCTGCTCCCTTAGGAGGAAAGCTCGCCATGCATGCAAAAAACTGGGAACTCATTACCCAGGACAAATGGGTTTTGAACATAGTTTCCCAAGGATACAGATTCCACCTCCACACACTACCAACCCCAAATGGTTGGCCAGACCTACCTCCAAATCAATGGGTGGAGGCCCAACAGCCGGTTCTCTGTCTTCTCAGTATCAGGGCTATTCAACCTGTCCCATCAGAACAAAGGGACAAGGTTCTTATTCAAGACTTTTTCTGGTACCCAGAAAGGACAACTCCTGGCGTCCTGTCCTGGACCTTTCTATTCTTAACACCTTTCTGGAAGTTCCAAAATTCAAAATGCTAACTCTTCAACAGCTTCTTCGTATGCTAGCCAAGGATGCCTGGCTGGCAACCCTAGACTTAAAGGAAGCTAACCTGCATATCCCAGTAAGGGAATCTTGCAGGAAATACCTACGCTTCAGGGCAGGCTCCATGCACTATCAGTTCTCTGTACTTCCCTTTGGCTTATCTACTGTGCCCAGGGTATTCACAAAGTCTCTAGCTCCAGCCATTGCATTTTGCAGGCAGAGAAATATTCATATTTACCCATACTTGGATGATTGTCTGATTCAGGCAGAAAGCCAGGACTTGCTATTACAACACCTGGCATTCATAAAGAAACTTCTAACCTCACTGGGTTACCCCATCAATGAAAAGAAATCTCACCTAGTACCCTGCCAACAGATTGTATTCCTGGGAGCAAGCTTGAACACAACTTCCCAGATGGCATTCCTCACTCCAGAGAAACAAGTTTATTTGACAACCTACTTCAAACTATTGGCCACAAAACCCCAGCTATCTGCAAAGAAAATACTGCAAGTCCTGGGGTTCATGGCATCTTGCATTCTACTAATTCCATATGCAAGACTGCATATGAGGAAACTCCAGTGTTATCTAAAAAGCTTATGGTTTCAACATTCTCAGGACCTGGAAACAATGATTTCTATCATTCCTTGTATGAACGAATAAGCCAAACACTGCTTGCACCACGGTTTCGAACAAAACTTTATTGTGAGTAAAAATAAAAAAAAAACACACACGGATTGAACGCTTTCTTCCCTTACACAGGGATTTCATCAGAATCAATTCCTATCATTCCTTGTATAAAGACAGAGTTCCTTTGGTGGGCAGAGGCCTGCTACCACAACAAGGGACTCTGTTTCACTCTACCCCCTGCCGCCCAAACCCTAACAACAGACACATCAGACTATGCATGGGGGGCTCACATGGCAGTGCAGTGCATTCAGGGCAAAGGGAACCCGAGACAGATGCACATGCATGTCAATCAAAAAGAAATGT
Source organism: Protopterus annectens (assembly GCF_019279795.1). Lineage (NCBI taxonomy): Eukaryota > Metazoa > Chordata > Ceratodontiformes > Protopteridae > Protopterus > Protopterus annectens. Next base: position 491,410,689 of record NC_056737.1, on the reverse strand, counting down.
TAGCTGTACAGAATGCTCTGACAGCCTTCAAAGACCGTATTCTTCCGGGACAACTATTGGTAAAGACAGACAACACCACAGTTATGTGGTACATAAACAAGCAGGAGGGAACCCACTCGTACCCTCTCTGCAGACTAGCCATGGTTCTGTGGAACACAGCCTTGAGATACCAGTACACCTACAAGCTCAATTCCTGCCAGGCAAACTAAATTCACTGGCAGACAACTTAAGCAGAAATCTCATGGACTCACACGAATGGAAACTAGAATCCAAAATATTCAACCTCTTGAGGAACAAATGGTGGACTCCAGAGGTAGACCTGTTTGCCTCCCCTCGGAACTACCAATTGAGCAAATTCTGCACAAGAACTCCCCACAGTCAAGCTTGGAAAGTGGATGCCCTGTCCTTTACCTGGGAAAGCCTCTCGGTTTATGCCTTTCCCCCTCTGCCTCTCCTTTCTAAGGTTCTACTAAAGATCAAACAGGACAAGCCAAGGCCAATACTGATTGCACCAGACTGGCCACACCAGCACTGGTACCCTCTCTTGCACAGTATGACACTGCTGCAACCATGGCACCTGCCTCAGGCCTCTTCCATGCTGTCCCAGCAGGTGGGCCAGATTCTGCACCCTCAGCTTCAAACCCTGAACCTTGCAGCCTGGCTAATTCCTTGAGCTCTCCTCAAGCATCCCTCAGTAAGCAGGTACTGGATGTCATTCTGTAGGCAAGGAGGCCTGGTACTAGAAAGTCCTATGCTGAAAAGTAGAAAAGATACTGTTCCTGGAGCCAGGCTCAGGGGATGGGCACAACGGTGCCCAGCTTACCTCATATTCTACAGTACTTAACAGAAATGCTCCACAAGGGCCTATCCTTCTCATCAATTAAAATTCATGCCTCTGCCATTTCAGCACATTATAATATTGAGCCACCCCTCTTCTCTCACCCCTTGCTAAAACAATTCCTTAGCGGGACCAAAATTTTAAGACCCCCCCCCCAGGAGAGCTCCCACTCCAGCCTGGGACCTTAACTTTGTATTGGAAAAGCTCACTCTTCCCCCTTTGAGCCAGCTGCAACAGCAGAGTTGAAATTCCTTTCATGGAAAACAGCCTTCCTTCTAGCCATCACTTCAGCAAGAAGAGTGTCTGAATTACAGGCCCTCATGGCAGTGGAACCCTTCATTATCTACAGTGTGGACAGGGTTTCTCTCAGGACTAATCCTTCCTTTATGCCCAAGGTGGTGTCTAGTGTGGCCCTAAATCAGTCCATTCATTTGCCTACTTTTTTTCCTAATCCACAAAACAAAGGGGAACGAATACTGCATCTCTGGATGTGCACAGACAACTTAGATTTTATTTGGACAGGACTAAGCCTCTCAGAAAATCTGAACAGCTGCTAGTTGGCTTTGCTGCAGAGGCAGAGGGGAAGGCCATTTCAAAGCAAACCATTTTTAAATGGATAGCCCATTGCATTAATTTCTGCTACAAGCACCATGGAAAACCTACCCGACAAGGGATAAGATCACATTCCACCAGGGCTGCATCTACCTTTGTGGCTTTTCTCAGAGGAGTCCCTACCAGGGACATCCTAGAAGCTGCTACTTGGAGCTCTGTACATACCTTCACCAACCATTACCACATGCCTATCTTTTTTAAATCCAGAGCTGGATTCGCCACTGCAGTCTTGCAGGGCTTAATAGCTGGCCCTAATGCTTTTTAACTTCCTCCTCCCTTCCTTAGCTTTGGGAATCAACCCAAATGTGATGACTGCAACAGTGAAACATGAAGAACATAGTACAGTTGTGTACACTTACCATAAATGTAGATGTTTGAGTGTATTCACTGTTGCAGTCCTGGTTACCCTCCCTCCAGCCCCCTGATTTTTCTTGGCTCTACCTTTCCTTCTTGTTTGGTATATTTATTTTTTCTGGTGTATTTGCTTTTTGATGGGGGTGTACCATACCATATAATTGCTTTCTATTGTGGGGGCACCTGACATCTGGGGCAAGAAAAACTGATGTAATGGTGTTGGCTGCATGTTTTATACCCCTGGCGTCATGGAAGAAGAGACAGCATCCGACGCAGAAATCCGAAGACTCTGGTATTCAGGCTGGCTGAGGGCTACCTGCAGGCAGATAACCCAAATGTGATGACTGCAACAGTGAATACACTCAAACATCTACATTTATGGTAAGTGTACACAACTGTACTTTCCCCATATTGAGCACTGAACTGTCTACCTATCTAGTTACACAGTTTAGAAAGTACTGTATAACTCAAAAGTGTCACAGGAAAATTCTGAATCTTAAGTGAGTGCACTTTTGTCAGGATGACCTCATCAGTATGTTTCATTAAAATTTGGGATAATAGAGCTATGTGCACTTTTAAAAAAACTGCATTCACTTCAGAGGAAGTGGATACAGCACTAACCACTAAACACACACAGATTTCCCATGATGAGCATTGAACCTCCTACCTGTCTAGTTACACAATGTAGAAAGCACTGTATTAATTGTAAGAATCACAGGAGAACTCTGAATCTTAAGGTTAGAGAGTGCATTTTTTTTCAGGGTGACCTCATCAGTATGATTCATTAAAAGGTGGGATACAGGAGCTGTATACACATTTAAATGCATTCTCTTCAAAGGAGATAACACAGCTTCAAGCATTACACACACACACACACACACACACACACACACACACACACATATATATATATATATATACACACACACACACACACACACACACATATATATATATATATATATATATATATATATATATATATATATATATATTTTCCATGTTGAGCATCAAACCTCCTCCTATCTAGTTATATAATGTAGAATGCCCTGTATTAATTGCAAGCACCATAGGAAAAGCCTGACAGTTAAGTGTAGAGAGTGCATTTTTGTCAGGATAACCTCAATGCTGTGTTTCATAGAGGATGTTTAATTAAAAAGTGTTATTAAGGGGCACTGTCCTCACAATTAAATGCATTCTCTTCAGGGGAAGTGGATACAGCACCAAGCATTATGCACATTTCCTATGTTGAACATCAAACCTCTTACATAGGTTCATAGGTTGGTACTAGGCTATTGGCCCTAGGGCCTATACAAGCCTTGCTATAACAGTTCCTTGGCTATTTATTCCCACAGTATTTACTTCCCTGAACCCCTGTCTAGCAATGCGACTGACTTGATACCTGGGGTGAATTTCCTATCTCCCATCCAGTCATCAAGGTTCCTTTTAAAGAGGGCCAAAGAGGCACTCTGCTTGACATGTATGGGCAGTCTATTCTAGAGTCTGGGGAGTCTCTGGGTCAGGAACCTATCCCTCCAGCATGTTTTGTTCATTGTGATGACAAGGTTTAGATCCCTGGAGTGTGTGTCTCTGAGGGATTGGGATTTCTTTAAGTGTAGCATGTCCAACAGCGCTGGGTTTGACATAGCCTTATATGTTAACCAGAGATCGCTTCTGAGTAGATATAAATCTTTTGCATGCATGCCTCTGGCCTACCTTACTCATATTCTCAAACTTTCATTGTTTGTTTTTCTTATCCATTGTACCCATAATATTGTTTTCCTCTGTAATATTGTTAATTTGTCTCTATTCGTATGTATTTGTATGTCTGTTTGGGGCTTTTCCCCTCGGGTCTCCACTGAAAAAGGGTAATTCTTACCCAGCTGGACCAACCCGGTTAACAAATGCAAATAAATAAATAAGTAAATGATATGCGACAGAGTATAGGTGGAGTTTGCGGCCTTTCCAGTTGTTGCAGATGTCTTGAGAGGTACATACCAAATGGGGCATTGTATTCTATAATGGGTCTAATGAGGCATGAGTACAGTGGGACAATGACCTCCTTTTTTCTGGATGAAAAACCCTTAGTGATGAGTTGTGCCACATAGAATGACTTCCTGACTGTTGTGGCGATGTGGTTATCGAAGGTGAGACCACTGTCCACCTGTGTCCCTAAGTCTCTTATCACACTTTCGGTGTTTAGTGTACTGCCAACTATGTGGTAATTCACAGGTACATGTTTTTTCCCAAAGAGGATAATTATACATTTCTTGGCATTGAGCTTGAGCCCATGGCTCTGACACCAAGCATCTATTTCTGTAAGGCCCTTTTGTAGAATATCCACATAATTTGGGGATTCAATAATGGCTCCCAGTTTGCAGTCATCTGTAATCTTTGTTAGCCAGAGTCCCTTAGTGTTGGCCTGTACTTCAGAAAAGTAGATGCCAAACAAGAGCAGTCCCAGGACTGAACCCTGAGGTACTCCACTTGTCACTTGTCTGGAGCTGGATTTGGAGTCAGCTACTTTTACAGTGTGTGTTTTGTCAGTAAACCAGTTGGCAACCCATCGAGTGACGTAGGGATTAATGCCCAGCTTAGTAAGTTTATCTATGATTCCAGAGTGGGGGATGGTGTCGAAGGCCTTGGTGAGGTCCAGATAGGCTGTGTGGACCACCTTACCCTTGTCCACAGCTCTGGAGACTGATTCGAAGAAGTCAATCAGGTTCAGGAGACAAGATCGGCCATTCACGAACCCAAACTGCATGGGGTCCAGTGTTTGAAGGTTGACAATGTCTTTGTTTATAAGTTCCATGATAATACGTTCCATGGCCTTGCAGATCAGGCTTGTCAGACTGATGGGACAGTAGTTCCCGGGATCCAAGGTGGATCCCCCTTCTGGAGTGGGATAACTGTAGCTGTATGCCACTCAGTGGGAATGAAGCCTGAGCTGAGGCTATGATTAAACATGACACTTAGGTGAGGTGCCATTTCATTTTGTAGTTCATCTAGTACACAGCCTGGGATGTCATCTGGTCCCATGGATGCTGTTTTCTTAGCTTTGGAGAGTGTGTGTTTTACCTGTGTGGCTGTTATTACTGGAATTTGGCAATCTTTTGGTATTGAGATGGGCCCTTTAGGGGGTGAGGGGGGGTGAATTTTGCACTGAATCGATCTGCCAGGATATTGGCAATATCCTTGGGATCAGTATATTTAATGCCATTCTATTGTAGCTCAGAGCAGATCAGAGCATTGCCATTTAGATTCTTGACATAGCTATAGAATGCCTTGTGGTTGTCTTTGGAATCTTTGGGAATTTTATTTTCATAACTAGCTTTGGAGGATTTTATGAGGGATCTCAGCTTCTTACTGAGGCTGGTAAGGGAGTTTTTTGCATCCTGGGATTTTCCTCTTTTCTGCAACAATTTCTTTCTTTTGTTGTAAAGTTTGTTTGTGGCACACGACCACCAGATTGGCCTCCTTTTTTTGGAGGAGAGCATCTTGGTTCTATTGGGGATGGCACAATTCATGCACGAGTGGATGTGCTCGTACAGTGCCTTATTGTAGGATTCAGCAGTTGAACTTTCAGTTCCTGTCTGCATGGGTGTCATGAAGTTTGTCACCTCTGACTTGAGTAGCATGAAGTTGCTTTGGAGAAGTTTTTTATGGAGGTTTCCTTACTGGGGAGTGGGGGTGGAATGTATATGTCAAGGGTTATTAGCTTATGGTCAGAGCTAACCAAAGAGGGGGTGACCATAGGTGTGGAGCATTGATTTCCCATGTTGATAATGACCAGGCCTAGAATATTGGAGCCCCTGGTGGGACTAAGGATTAGTTGATCCAGGGTGTTGGAATTTATGAATTCCAAGAACCGATGGGCAAAGGTGTTAGTACACGAGTAGTTTGGGTAGTTGAAATCACCCAGTATTAGGGTGTTTGACTGTATCTTAATATTTTCCAGTATGTTTAAAAAGGTGTAGTGAGAATCTTGGGGCATGGTGGGGGATCTGTAGCAAGCTACAGTTTGGATTGCAGTCTTACCTAGTGTTAGTTGCACCTGGAGAATTTCAGATGCATAGTCTGGTGTTGTGAATATTCTTGGTGAATATGGACACTCCTCCACCTTTAGTGTTTTGGTCTTTGTTTGGTGGCCAAAAAGTGTGGTAAGATTTGTAGCCTGGTATTGCAGGGGTGCTCTCTGGAGCCTTGAACCAGGTCTCAGTTACTGCACAGATATCAGTGTTCTCCATTTTTAGGAATGCCTCAAGGGAGTGCATTTTGAGGTTTAGACTTCTAGTATTGAGTAGCATTAACAACAACAACAACCTTCGGATTTTGCTTGCTTGTACCTGTTACGGTGGTGGTTTTGTCCTTTGAACTTTGCGTAAAAAAGGCACTATAGGGGTGGCAAGAGTCTTAGCCAGTAACCTGAATTCCAGGGGTGACAGGTGCAGATCATCTCTGGCAAAGCATCATGGTCTGTCGATCATGTCATCCCAGGCAAACAGATACTGGATCCCCTTTGAATGACACCAGAAGCTTAGCCAATTGTTGAAGTCAATCATTTTGTCCTTATACTGTGGTATCATTCTGGGCGAAGGCAGGATGCTACTCAGGGCTAGGGTCATACCTGCCTGGGCCACATGATCTAAGAGCTCTTCCATGTCTCTTTTCATGTAGTCTAGGGAAGTATGTCTCAAGTCATTCACTCCAACATGGACAATGATAGAGTCATATTTGTACTTGTGGAGTGACTTGAGTGCATGCATTATGTGGTGGATCTTGGCACCCGACAGGCAGCTGACTGTAATTTTCTCCTTGTTCAGCCTGGTGAGTGGGACATCAGTGTGCCTGACTATAGAGTCACCTATGACTAAAGTGTTGGGTACATTGTCTTGCCTTAGGGGCTGTTGTTGGGTGGCACATTGGTGTTGTGAGCTATGTGACACTTTGGTTGTGATTGGTGTTTGTTTGCATTTCAGCTTTAGAGGTCCTTGTTGCTTGGGCAGGTTACTGTTAAGGGCCTCCACATATGTGGGTTTAGTGTTGCTATGTGTGGGTGTTGGTGGTGTGGGTTTAGAAGGGCTATGTGTTGCTTGAGGTGTAGTGTGGGTGTTAACCTTCTCCTCTTGACTGTCTAGCACAATCTTGGGTGGAGAGAGCTTTGCTTCTAGTTTGGCTATGTAAGTGCATCTCTCACAGGTTGTAGTGCTGGGTGATAGGAGGAGAGGGTTGTCTGTGTACATGAGGCAATTGCTGCATTGCCCCAGTATGCCCAGATTCACCAGGTGGACAGGAGAAGTCACTGGAAGCTGACCCTTGGACATGCCTGGTTTGGTGCCTTTTTTTTTTTTGTAAAGTACAAAAGCTGTTTTCCCTTACCTTAGCAAGGTACTTTGCAATTATAGGCTGTTTAGTGCCTACAGTTAATTTCTCCCTATTAACAAGGAGAGTTGAGTGATAGTATCAGTTTAAGAATTCCTAGTGCTTTCCAGCAGGTTTTAAAGCAAGTGCTAGTCACAGGGATGCTTAAAGGTAAGATGAAAAAAATGGTTTATCCTAAACACTGCAGTGTGCACTAGAGGAGTTAGATGTGAAAATAGGTAACTTAAGTTTTACCTGTCTAAAAAGTTAAGTTTTAGTGGAGAATCACTATTTTTAAAACAGCAAGAAAGATTGAAAGGGGGTGGTCACTTTTGTATTCTGGTACTATAGAATACAGTAGGATGGCCAATACATTTAAATAGTTGAAGTGGAGTGATTTCACAAAATGATAATTTTGTGCTTACTCACACAAGCCAGTAAAAACAGAGAGGAAATGAGATATATGGTCAAATTAACATAAGGGGAAGGCAACTAGAAAGACAGTGGTGTTTAAGACCACTACAGTAACCGGGTGGAGGGTGGGGAAAAATATTCTGCCTGACTCGCAAGAGACAGAGCTGTGGTCTCTTTTCAAGTTTTAGTATGCAGTTAAAAGCAGAATACAAGTAAAACACAAGGTAAATAAAACAAATCACAGTATTCAAAATAGAAAAAGCTAAACCTTTCCCTCACAGCAAAGTGTAGCAGAGTCTGGGTGAGCCTTTCTAGTAAAGCTCTGAAATGTTTTATTTTACCCCTTAAATACAAAGTTTAGTTCCTAGCTCCACCCCCTCAGTTCACAAAGATTAACCTTAACTGACCTGTTCTATTCTATATCTAGTTATACAATGTGTAAAACACTGTATTAATTGCAAATGCCACATGAGAAGTCTGACTGTTAAGGGCAGAGAGTGCACTTTTATCAGGATGACCTCAATGATGTATTTCATATAGGATGTTTCATTAAGAAGTTGGATAAGGGAGCTGTGTGTACATTTAAATAAATGCGTTATGTTCAGGGAAAGTGAATACAGCACCAAGCATTACACACACACATATTTCCCATGTTGAGCATCAAACCTCCAGGCTGTTTAGTTACACAATGTAGAAAGCATTTTATTAGTCGCAATCACCACAGGAGAAATCTGACACTTAAGGGTAGAGAGTGCATTTTTGTCAGGGTGAGGATATCAGATATTGTCATCTGTGCTAGCATGTCTGGCTGCAGTTTTGTAAATACTTGTAAATAATTATAAATTATCATGTGTTATAAATGCCAGCATGGCTAGCTATAATTTTGTAGGTAAGTTTATGTTTTTTGATTGTTACATTGGTTTATTTAAAATGTTGGAATCAAACAGTGTTTTCTGGCTGACCAAGTGTACACGTATTTTAAAAAGAATACTGAATGCAGGTTGTGCCAGTCAGCTGACATAAAGATGATGTCATTGTGTGCCAGAGCTGAAAGGAATGGAATCTCCACAGCAGCTGTTTTTGTTTACTTTTCAAAAGTCTGAAATGAGAGAGTAGAATTTTCATAACAGCTTTCTGTGATTTTTAAAAGATTCTGTTATAAAAAGCAGGTTCTGTTCAGTTGAGTTCAGTAGTCAGTTGCAGTTGAGTGTTGTTGAGTTACAGTCATTGTAGTTGTCAGTTGTTTTCCAGACCAGTATTTATCACTCAGAGTTCTTCAGAGCTGTTCAGCAGAAATAATATTTGCTATTCCAGTCACTGAGGACCAGACAACAGCCTGAAGAGTGGACATATATTCTCATCTCACCCTGCAAAAGTAAGAGTATCATATTGCCTTGCTTAGTTAATTACATTAGACAGAGACAGTTAATCTTTAGACAGTTAGGAAGTTACAGTTAGATAGTAGGAGTTTTTTTTCAATCAGTGTGCGACCTATCCTTTGGTGTTATTTTCCTAATTCCTGTGTGTGAAACCGTGTGGTTTATTGAAATCAGTTATTCAGTGTTTATATGTTTTAAATATTTTTTTATTTATTAAATATTTTATTACCTTCTATCGTGGCTGGTTATTTAGAAAGTACTTTTAGTAACCTGAGAGTGTTTATGCTAATTGTGATAACACCAGGGCTACTCTGAAAAGCAAGACTGCTTGGATTACATGCTACCTTACATAGCAAGATTTATTTTACCAAATATAATTGAACACCTGTTTTGAAGAGTATTGTGGTATTTTCAGTGGTGGCAACATTACCATGTAATTTGGGAAAGAGGACATAGCAGGTAAATATGTGCCAGTCTTTCCCAAGAGTGTATATGTGATTATCAAATATTTAAGAGTGAGTGCCTCATATACCGAAAACTGGGACACAGTGCTCTGCAGTGGGTAGTGTGAAGACTCATTTGGGGATCTGGATTGAAGCAAATAGTTCAGTCCCAGGTTTGGAGCCTGTTCACAGTGTACTGTTAGGAGAATTCTAACCCTGCTTTCAGTGATGTTTCCTTACCAGAGACAGTGGCGAAGATTGAAACTCCTGAATTACTGCCCCAGGTTAAGCAGGGGGTGATCACATTATTTGGTGCCAGCAGTTTAAGGTTTTAATTAAGCTTTAGTAGCCTGTGGGTAGTTGTCACTGAGGTGTGCGCCCTTGAGAACCACAAGATAAATATGCAAAGTTTCATGTCACAACAGTTCTAATTATTTTTTTAGTCAGGGATAGCAGGCAAAAGATATCAGTGGAGGATTATAGCAAGATGTCCAGGAACCAGTTGGTGAAGGTATGCAAAGCCAAAGGACTGGTGCATGACAGCCTGACTAAGGAAGTGATGATCTCAGCCTTAGTCACAACTGCAGAGCAGAACAGCAGCTTGGAAAATATCCAGTTTGCTGCTGGGGATAAGTAACCTTGCCAGACAGGACAGTGTATCTTTTCTTCAGAGAACTTAAAAATTAATTTGATGTTAAGGAGACTTGAACTGGAAGCTGAGGAGAGACAGTGTCAGTTTGAACTTGAAGCCAGACATTTGGAGGTTGAGGAGAAGGAGAAACATTGTCAGCATAACAAGGAGCTGGAGATCAAGCATTTGGAGATGGAAGCTGTAGAAAATGAAAGGCAGAGACATCACAAAAAGGGGCTTCAACCCCTTTGGCAGGGTCATGGAGGTAATGGGGAAGGGAATGACCAAACTCCAGATACCATAAAGGTCAATAAACATTTTCCTCAGTACGGGGGGCAGATGATTTTAATAGTTTTATTTGTATATTTCAGAGGATATATAAACACTATAATGTTGACCTTGGGCTCTGGGTATGGTTCCCGATTCCCTTACTCCATGGTTGAGCTGTTAATGCAATTGCTAAACTGTCCGATATTGATTGAATTATGATCATGTAAAACAATGTTTACTAGATTGTTTTAAATTGACTCCTGAAATGTGTAGAAAAAGTTTCATGAACGTAGACACAAAGCAGATGAAAGTGTATGTGATTACATTGCTGATTTAAGTACTTACTTTCACAGGTCGGTGAGTGGGTGTCAGGTCACTACTTTTGAAGTACTGGCAAACCTTTTGGTGAGGGACCAAGCTCTCAGCACTTTGCCTGAGGACATGATGATCTGGTTGGCAGACTGAGAGTGTAATTCTGCAAATGAGTTGGGGAGAAAAGGGATCTCTACTTGGCAAGTAGGACACCACTACACAAGAAAGGGCTACCCAGTGCTGCACATGGACATAAGGGAACCCATGGGGGAGCAGCCTAAACCACTCCAACAGAGTTCACCAGTAATAGGGGAAGCCACTAGTTCAAGCACATGGTCAGGATCAGGGATTAGATGTTTCAAATGTAATTAGAGGAGCCATGTAGCATACAGATGTCCATTGAAGCAAAGTGAGAAACAAAAGGTGAGGGAGCCAGCAAGTGGGAATGATAAAATGCCAGTGATAAGTTGTCTGGAAATAGCAGAGGTGCCACATTATCACCAAAATTTGTATCCTATCTTAGTGGATGGAAGACAGCCACTGCTAAGAGAAACACAGTTTGTGATATAACCATTGAGAGGCCTGCAGTTGTTAAGGAAGAGCAGTACTTTCTTGAGCACTCCACACCAGTTAGTGCTCTAGGAGGGACCCCATTCCAGATACCCTTGGTTATGGTTCATCTTGACTGAGAGGGTGGAGAAGGGAACAAGTAGGTAGGTGTGTCTGTGAATATTCCTGCATATATCCTAATGGAACAATTTTGATAGTGTAGTACCTTGTGTGCATGCAGTGACATGAGTCAAGCTTGGAGACAGGCACGTGGGTCTAGTAGCCTGGGGGGAGACCCAGACAGATCCTATGCCTGAAGCTGGGGCTGGTGATGTGGTTACTTTAGGGAGGGAGTTACCTTGTAGCAGTGAGCCTGAAGGTGAACCACAGCTGCTGGTAGGTATTGGTGTTCTTGGAGACAATGTGACTGCAAGGACAGAGGTGAGTGGTGATATCCAGGCTGACCGTGAGGCATAGTTGACAGAGAATACTGGGCTTCCTGTGGAAGGGGAGCTAGCAGGGGTCACAAAAGTAGATTTGAGACAGGAACAGCTTTCATACCCTACCTTATGAGGTTTGAGGGAGATAGCTGAGGAGGCACCTGATGCTCAAGAAAAAAGGGAGCCTGTATGCTGGGATGAGGGAGGGCTAGAAGGTGAGATAATATGGCAGGTGGTAGACCCCAGAGTCTGCTGTCTGGCACCTCTAGCCATAGCCTGTGACATTCCTTGTCAATAGCAAAGGGGTGCTGTACAGAGAGTGGACCCCTGAAGGAAGGCTAGAAAGTGAGGTAATAAGGCAGTTGGTAGAGCCCAGAGCGTACCGTCTGGCACTGCTAGCCACAGTCTATGATATTTCTTTTAAAGATAATAAAAGTTTATTGTGTACAGAGTGGGACCCCTGAGGGAGGGATAGAGGGTGAAGTGGTACAGCAGTTGGTAGAGCCCAGCACCTACAGTCTGGCACCTCTAGCTATAGCCCATGACATTCCTTTTGTGGATGATAAAGGGTTACTGTACAGAGAGTGGACCCCTGAGGGAAGGCTAGAAGGTGAGGTAATATGGCAGCTTGGTAGAGCCTGGAGCCTACTATCTAGCACCTCTAGCCATAGCCCATCAGATTTCTTTTACAGATCTTATGGGCATAAAGTGTACCAATAGATGCATTATGCATGACTTTTATCGGCCTGGATTGCAAAAGTTGATGATGTTAACTACATGATAAACTTAGCAGGCAGGAGGCAGGAACATGAGTTGCATCATGTTAACATAATGAAATCTTATCATGATAGGGAGGCCCAGGTGCTGAGTATTCACAGTGGATGGCAGAAGGAATGTGAAGGGGAATTGGTGACTGACCTTCTCAGTGAGGCTCAGACTGACACTTCTGTGGGAGAGGTAGCAGTATCACAGCAGCTATCCCCTATTCAGGTTAAGGACTTACGAGCAGTGTTACAGGAATTTGGAGGCATGTTCACCAGGAAACCTGGGTGTACTAACCTAGTGCAGTACCACATGGATATGGGGCCCCAGAGGCCTATCAAGCAAGTTCCTTTTAAGTTGCCAGAGTGAGTCAAACAGACTTTAAAGGAGGAGATAAAGGAGATGTTGGAGCTGAGGTAATCCAGGAGTCCAGTAGTCCTTATGCTTCCCCAGTAGTATTGGTATCAAAGAAAGGTGGTGGTGTAAAATTCTGCATAGACTACAGAAAGTTAAACAGTTATACAGAGTCAGATGTGTATCCCATGCCAAGAACAGATGAAACTTTAGAACAGTTGGCTGGAGATAAGTATCTGACCACAGGATACTGGCAGGTGCCCTTGACTTCCATTGCTAGAGAGAAGCCAGCTGTTTTAACACCTTTTGGATTATATGCATTTATAATGATGCCCTTTGGGATGATGAATGCCCCAGCAACCTTCCAGAGGTTAGTAGGTCATATCTTAGTAGGAGCATTCCTAGGGACAGTGGGGTACTATAGGAAATATGTGCCCAACTATAGTACAATAGCTGCATCCCTTGCTGACCTAACAAGGAAAAACAAATCAAATAAGGCAGTGTGGCCCACAGATTGCAAGCAGATATTTCAAAAACTTAAAGAGACTTTGGGAAGACCCCCCCCCCTGCATTAGCCAGTCCAGATTTCAGCAACACCAGTGCAGAGGGATTCTCAAGACAGGGTGTGGGTTGATACATTTTTTCAGTCAGCCCAATTTTTCGCACGAGACAATTTACTAGGGTCACTTGAAAATCTAGCTTGAGTCTTTAAAGGACAACATCAAAATATTAAAGCAGATTGCTCAACCTGCTGTCTCTTTTAGTCCCTGTTTGTTGATACAGCCTCGAAAAATCACCCATGCAGCTTTAAAAACTAATCTACTCAATTGTTTTCCCTGTTAGGCTTCCTAACTTTCTGTACTGTTTTACTTTCACTTTGAAAACCAAGATGAGAAACCTCTAGCTGGCTCTGAAATGATGATGTCACATCTGCCAGAGCTCTTGCTCTAGCTACCGGGACGTTTCCTCCACCAAAGTGATGTAATCCCCACCTGATTTGCATGCTGTATAGAAGAGCCAGTGGACCTCCCACATTGTGATGTCAGAGCTGCCTTGCCCAGCCCACTCTTAACCTAGCAAAAAAGTCAAACTATAATCTCACTTTTCTGAAGAGCCCTACCGATATATTACAAAGTACAGATGGAAGCACAGTAACAGCTGCAAAAACTAAGAGCATAAATTTGCAATGACCATGCATAGACATTAATTACATGTTTTTACATAAGAAGCAGATGTCTGTCACAATCGACAACACTACATCAGATTACAAGAAGTATGTAATATCATTTTCTTAAATTACAACTTAAAGCATGTGGATGCTGTCATGCAAGTCTGTAAAATATTTTATGTTTATAGTGCATCATTATTTAACCAAACAGGAAGGAAAAATAAGTGGGAGTTTGATGCTTTGCAAAACAATGATTACTCCCAGTGCTATGGAGCTTGGTTCTAAATTTGACAGGAGTGCAACAAAAAAGTCTCCCACTGTAAGGAAGGAAAGACTAACAAGAAAACAGTACATTAGTCTGGTCACTTGCTGTGAGCTGTCAATCACATGCAGATAACGGGTCAAATTACCCTCAGCTCTTTGACAGCTAGGGAAGGTAGGTGTGAGGGGGAGGGGAGATACCTTGAAAAACTAGATTTCAGCCTTCACAAAAGAAATCAAGTTAGCATTTTAAAGAAGAAAGAGCAATAAAATGCACTTTTCAGTTCTGTTCTGTAGCATTTGCACTGCTTGTGTTTGAAGTAATCATTGAAAAAGGATAAAAGTTTAACCAAAAGTAGGTGACTAACACAGCAGTGAATGCCTGTAAAATCAGTTCACTGACAGGGGCTTTAGGGAAAACGTGGCAGATCTGATGCAATTTTTTGGAGACAAATAATGCATTCTGGGATACTTAGAGGCAGACTAAACATTCAGAATTATTTCAAGATGCCAGACCCCATGTGGTCAGAGTCAGAAATTGTGTATAAAAATATCTAAAAAGCTCTAAATAGTCCCAGAGTGGTGTTAAAATGTAGGAAACACCAAACCATGATGCAATAAACATGTTTTTTGAGTCTGTGGGTGCAGTTGTCATTTAATGGTGGAAAAATGTGAGGATATCAGATATTGTTATCTGTGCTAGCATGTCTGGCTGCAGTTTTTTAACTATTTGTAAATAATTATAAATTATCCTGTGTTATAAATGCCAGCATGACTAGCTATAATTCTGTAAGTAAGTTTATGTTTCTTGATTGTTACTTTGGTTTATGTAAAATGTTGGAATCAAACAGTGTTTTCTAGCTAACCAAGTGTACGTGTCTTTTGAAAAGAATTCTTAATGCAGGTTGTGCAGTCAGCTAACCTAAAGGTGATGTCATCATGTGCCAGAGCTGAACAGAATGGAATCTCCACAGCAGCTGTTTTTGTTTACTTTTTAAAAGTCTGAAATGAGAGAGTAGAATTTTCATAGCAGCTTTCTGTGACTTTTTAAAGATTCTGTTATAAAAAGAAGGTTCTGTTCAGTTGAGTTCAGTAGTCAATTGCATTTGAGTGTTGTTGAGTTGCAGTAGTTGTTGTAGTTGTCAGTTGTTTTCCCGACCAGTATTTATAATTCAGAGTTTTTCAGACCTGTTCAGCAGAAATAATAGGATTTGTTATTCCAGTCACTGAGGACCAGACAACAGCCTGAAGAGTGGACATGTATTCTTATCTCGCCCTGCAGAAGTAAGATTATCATCTTGCCTTGCTGAGTTAATTAGATTAGGCAGTGACAGTTAATCATTTTTATCTATTAAATATTTTACTACCTTCTATTGTGGCTGGTTATTTAGAAAGTACTTTTAGTAACCTAAGAGTGTTTATGCTTATTGTGATAACACCAGGGCCACTCTGAAAAGCCTGACTGCTGGATTACATGCTACCTTACATATCAAGATTTATTTTACCCAATATAATTGAACACCTCTTTTGAAGGGTATCGTGGTATTTTGACTGGTGGCAGCATTACCGTGTAATTTCGGAAAGATGACATAGCAGGTAAATCTCTGCCAGTTTTTGCTAAGAGTGTTTGTGTGTGTGATTATCAAATATTTAAGAGTGAGTGTGTCAAATACATAGAACTGGGACACAGTGCTGTGCAGCAGGTAGCATGAAGACTCATTTGGGGATTTGGATTGAAGCCAATAATTCAGTCCCAGGTTTGGAGCCTGTTCCCAGTGTACCCTGGGGAAATTGTGTGTTCTATCCCTGCTTTCAGTGACACTGCCTTGCCAGGTACAGTGGTTAGGACTGAAACTCCTTAGTTACTGCCCCAGGTTTAAGTAGGGGGTCATCACAGTCAGGATGACCTCATCAGTGTATTTCATAGCTAATATTTCAGTAAAAAGTGGGATAAAGGCACTGTGTGAACAGTTAAATGTATTCTTCTCAGCGGAAGTGGATACAGCACCAAGTATTATACATAGTCTCTCACACCTACAAATACATGCATATATATATATATATATATATATATATATATATATATATATATATATATATATATATATATATACACACACACACACACACACACACACGCACAAGTTTTCCATGAGGGGCATAGAACCTTCTAACTATCTAGTTACACAGTCTACAGAGCACTGTATTAGTCACTAGGCACCACAGGAGAAGTCTGACTAAGGATAGAGAGTGCACTTTTGTCAGGGTGTCCTCAGTGTGTTTCATAGAGGATATTTCAGTAAAAAAAAGTGGAATAAGGGAGCTGTGTGAACAGTTGAAAGTATTCTTCTAATGGGGAAGTGGATACAGCACCAAGTGTTACACACAGTCTCTCTCTCTCTCTCTCTCACACACACATACACACACACACACACACACACACACACACACACACACACACACACACACCTTCCATGTTGGGCAGTGAACCTCCTACCTATCTAGTTACACAATCTAGAAAGCACTGTATTTCAGACGTGTCACAGGAAAAGTTTTTTTTTATAGTAGAGAGTGCACATTTGTTGGGATGACCTCGTCAGTGTGTTTCATAGAGGATGATTTAGAGTAAAAAGTGGGATAATTAATGGATCTAGGTAAAGATTTTAATTTATTCTTCACAGAGGAAGTGGATATGGCTCAAAATGTTACATTTTGCATGTTGGGTATTGAACCTCCTACCTATATAGTTACACAATTTGGAGAGAGCTGTATTTTTGCAAATGGCACTTGAGAAGAATAACATTAAAAATGTGAAGTAGGACATTTTAACTTTTTTTTAAATCCACAGTTTGGAACAGATGGTACTGTGCATCACAGGAGTGCAACAAAGGCATATGTGTGCATAGGGCAATGTAACATCACTATAATTATCACATGTAATGACATACTTCTCTTCTAATATTTAGATACGGCCCTTCATGTACATTGCATTATTGTGAGAGACATTGGCATGTTTCACATTATTGGATGACATAGACATTTGCTGTTGTACACTACCGGATTATCAGTCAAACTTTCCTGCAACTTCATGTCAAAATGATTGCAACCTTATATTGTTTCATACTTATACTATGTGTACTGCCAAGGCAAAAATGCAAGTCATACATGGGACAGTGCACTGCAGAATAACATTGACAGACTATGTCAGAATAAGTTAGCCAAACTTGTAATACAGTTACAATTGTAAACACTGTAGCGTAGACATAAATTAAATGACTGAGTTGAGTCAACATCACTCTTACATCAAGATCACCTGTTGACAAAAGTAATGGGGCCATACAAATGTGCAACCTACAACAAGAATTATTTGATTTTTCCTTTTTTTTTCACTCTTTGAGTGCAGTGCTTTCAAGCTAAATTGTGCGGCTAATGGCAAAATATTAGTGCATGCATAATAATATCTTGACGTTTTGAACTTAGAATGGAAATTAGCAGTAGTCAGTTTTGCTCTGTGCTGACCTTCGCTCAAAGGTCTGTACAAGACAGGCTTTACAATAGGTAGCAGGCACATTAATTAGAGCACTAGGATAATAATATGTTAAGTAAAGGTATAGCCAACATCTACATCCACAGGAGTCAGACAAAACATCCTGAAACATTTTTCATCCATCTGTATTTCAACCTTTTATTGCATTCCAAGAAAAACATTTATACCCAAGTATTATCTGTGCATACCACATAGGAAGTCATACTTCTGATAGTTAGCATTTGACACTACAGTGTATTCATCTTCATTGTTCTATTGACCACTGTAATCTGTACATCCAACTCTTCAGCTTGTTGAAAAGTACATAAAACTGAATAAACATAGCTTAGCACAGCAGCAGAGTAATGCAGATGAAGGCAATAAAATCACAAGTTATTGCCCTAAGCTGTGTACTTCCCTTTAGCCTCAGTTGCATTTGTTTCCCAGCACCAGACATTTTGCAAATGCAGATGTGGAAAATTAATGATACAGAAGGGACAGGATACAATGGCAGGGTGAGATGGAGGCAGGGACAAGCTGATTATGAGAGAAGAAGGATATTGGTGGCTCATAACAGTATGCAGCCAACAGGTACACATAAAATAATATACCAAAAACAGTTACTTGCACTTAACCAATGGCCGGATTAGAACCCTTGAAATTAGCTAAAATCTTTCTATACATGTGAGCATTAGCTCATCACACCATAAAGGAATTACAACATTAAAGTAACACAGTTGAAACACAGCAAGAACTTGCTGAAGCAGAAGGGGTGAACAGAGAGAGAGAGATGCAGAGAGGAATAGCAACAATATGTTTTTTGGGACATGTAGGAACATCTGCATGGTGTGTTAGTCATACTTATTAAATCATTATTAGTCTGTCATGCTCTGTACAATAAAGTGCTTGTTATAGGTACTAGTAAGGGGTAGAATAGTGTAATAACATGAATACATAAGAAGGATAAGGTTGACTTAACAAGTTTCCCTGGTGGGGTTGCAGTGTTGTTGCAAATGATGTCTTGCTGCATTATTCAAATGGTATGTAAATGAAATGTTTTATATGGAGAGAAATACAGATGTTTGCAGTTAAATATATGTTAATGATATGAAATGTCATAAATTAATAAATTGGCCTACAGCTGTAATTGAATCAATGACGCTATGCAAAAACATCAGGCTACAAACAGGGTAATTATCTCAACACGTCTCATAGAAACTTTATCACATCTAGCAGCCTAATAACTGTTACATTAACTGTTCCACAGTACTGCCTTTAGTCTGCCATTACTCACAGCACAGCAAATTTAATCACATATGTATGAACATAACTGGATCAATGCTGATTAAACTGAAATCTTCAGCTTTCGCAATAAGAAGTTAAACAGCTTTCACTGTCACTCAGCATTGGTGCAATATGCCAAACCCTGCACAAATGCAAAGGACATAAAGTAAAGGCTTTTCCATGGGCCATTTCTGGCAGTATGTGTTGCTTCTGAATCTATTTTTTCACCAAATTAAACATGTGAACAATGGGTGGATAGGATAGTGGTGAAAATAGGGTTGGCAAGCAGAGGGTAGATCACAGGCTAAATAATGCAAGGATTTGCATAAAGGTCATGGGAGAGCATTGTATCTATCCACTTCTTTGCAACATAAATGTGCAATTGCAACAATTTCATGATTTTTCAGAGTCATACCAGTGATGGGTAACAACAGAATAAAGTCATATGACCAATTAGACCAAATCAATTGTGTCAACATGACATATATGTGAAATAGAGAGCTATGAATTGAGTGTAATTTTTTTTTCTTGTGGGACAGGCACACATTTTTTATTTTTATTTTTTTTTAGCAGAGAAAGGAATGTTGGGAAAGGCATTTAGGAATGAGAGGGTCAGGTAGGTAAGGTAGGTTAGGAAGCATGCGCAGACATACAGGACATACAAAACATACAAGGAAGGACTCCGTGATTATTTGGGGATAGGTAGGAGACATCAGAAGCACACTGATGTCCAGCTTGAGAACAGTAACAATCTAGTCCTCACCCTCAGAGCTGTCATCTCTGTCTCTTGTATCAGCTCCCTGAGTGAGTACCAGATGTGGCATCATCTTTGCAATGGACCCAGGACAATTTCAACCTTAGAGATACATGCATCAAGGCCCCTCTCCATTATATCCTCCACCAGCCCTGTCAGCTGCAGAGGGGTGACAAAATCATGACCTCCTCTGTTGCTGCTCCTGGAAGGTACTACTGCACCAGC
The DNA here is from genome assembly GCF_019279795.1 of Protopterus annectens. Lineage (NCBI taxonomy): Eukaryota > Metazoa > Chordata > Ceratodontiformes > Protopteridae > Protopterus > Protopterus annectens. The sequence continues at coordinate 491,390,752 of NC_056737.1, read as the reverse complement.
AGCTGAGGCAGAACTATATGACTCATTTGGAGCAGGCAGAGCAGGGTTTGTGGAAGCAACACTGACAGGTTGTGAACCCAAAGTGCTGGGTCCTGCTTGTGCTTCCTTCTTAAGGTCACTGTAGGGGTGATGACATTGTTCCCCAGTATATGGAAAGCCTATTGTATTGGAGACAGCCTTGGTTAAGCTATTCCAAGCCTCATCCTTATAGTGATACCTGGTATAATGCTCCTGTAGCAGCCTGCAGCTCTAGCACTTCATGAGGAGTGCTACAAATATCCAGCACTCCTCAACATCCCACCTTTGTGCTCTAAATTTAGCACCATTCTCTCCCTCACCATTCAAGTCTGCAAAAGTCAAGCTAACAAAATATGTCTGAATTGGCACTCAATTCAGAACTTGCAGGTAACTACTTATGCACAAAGATGCATAGCCTTGCCAACTGCATTTGCTCTATTGAAAGAAGATGGACTCCTTGGCAAACACATTGGCACTACTTACATCACAAAGCACTAAAGGTGTGAAGTATGGCATTAAGCTTTGCCATGTGTGATGCTCAACCTATTGACACAGGTTCCAATGTTGAACAATGGAATGTTTAATGGTATGACTTCTACTCCTGCAGTTTGAAAGTTGTACCAGCTGTAAATCAAACCCATGGAATAAAGCATGCAAAAAAATGGAACTTGACTTGATAATTGACATCACCACAGGAGAACTACCTTTCAAGCATGTAAATTAGAATTATACTAATTTGGGAGTGAATGGAGATACACTTTAGTGAGACTGGTATGTGTATGATTTTAATTAGTCCTGGGAATGCATTCCTATGTAAAAGTAATTTCTGTTTGTAAATACATTTTTGAGGGATGCACTTGAAAGAGCTGCATAATACAGGTTGGGGTGTATTATATACATACTTCACAAGACATAATTGTCCTAAAAGTATAATTTGGGCATGTGATGAGTCATGATGATTACAACAAAATTATTGTGCCCATCATACATATACAAGTGAATTTTATATTAAATGTCATCATTGTCAGGTTTAAGAAATTGGACACACATTAGTTTGAGGTTATGTGTAAAACATTGCATATGCTAAATCATAAAGATTTCTTATGCAAGCATTAGTGATACAATGCTTGCAAGAAACATGTTAATAGTATAATTTTCCTTTACTGTTACAGTCCTAATCAAAATGTTGTGACAAATGGAATTCCTGCACCCATTGTAAAAGTATCTTTTAGTTGGATTTGAAACCTTAATCAGCTGTGTTTTTTATCTAAGCTCACTACACTCACACCTTCTGCCACAGAGATAGGTATGTGACTGGTAGAAATTTTCCAGTCAGCACCGTGTAGAGTGCTGAGGAAAGTGCACCATTGCCGGGTGTGATTGCACTACATAAGGCAGCCTAAACTTTTTTCCTTTTTTCTTGAGGTAGGGACTATGTTTGCACACTGAAAGATAGAGACTGTAGAGCAGAGTGTGTGATATACCTTTAAGAAGCATTCCAGTCAGTGGGCAAATGCATATAAGTACTGAGCATGTGCAAGCAAGAGTGCCATTTTGAGTGAGCTGCCAGAGTGACAGCATGCAAGTATGTAGTCAGTCAGTTAGTTCGTTTAAGTTCAATGTTCCTGTTATCCATCCTGATTTGTTTGTATAGAAAAAAACTACTTAAACAAACACCCAAGCCTCATCTTCTTCTAAATGCACATAAGGTGAGCAACAGAGAGTAAATGCAAATTAAAATGACTAAAAAAACAAAAAATTGTACATATTTTAAATAATTGCAATGTGATCTGTAAACAGGATTTGAACAATGCTTCATGTGCCTTCTTTCTCTCATTTCACTATAATAACACATTGTGCCACAGAATTTGGACATTTGTCAGGTGCATTCCCTACAGTAAGTGCTATTCATGGCGTGGATGGCTGCACACTGACATCAGATGTATTTACTTTATGTAAGGCAGCCTAAACTAAAATTTTTACCTTTTTCCTGATGCAGTCAACTGTTTGTGTACACTGCTGAGTGGAGAGCAAATAGAAAAGGCATTAGAAAAATATATGACAGAGAAAAAAGCTAATAGTAAATTAAATGCAGTCAGTGGGTATATGTAGCAATGACCAGGGCAAGAAGTACTTTCAAGTAACACATCCATCCTTCTCATTGGTCATTGCAGCATCAGAAATGTACTTTGTGGAACAATTATCAGACTTGCAGTTAATGACAAATAACATGAAAGTAGACAGACAAAAGCTCACATGTTGCTAGCAATAGTGACAGAAGTTGCTTTTTAAACAACACAATGGTATCCCAAAATGCAATTAAATATGTATGCAGCCCATCCTCTGTAAAATTAGCAGTGAAGGGGAACCATGCATCAGTTGTCTTTTTTCTCTAGGTTTACTGCACTTACAACTTATTCCACAGAGAAAGTTACCTGACAGGTGTATATTCTTCACTGAGTACTATCCAAAGTGCAATGCCACTGAACTCTTTTGTACTACATAAGTCAGCTTAAACTAAATTTTTCAGTTTTTTCCTTAAGCTGTGAAAGTGAATTTCATACCGCCAAGCAGCACACAAATACAGAAGGCAATATTTATAAGAAGCTTTAAAAACTCTTTTGGGAATAACAACTTGAAGGCACATGAAATGAATCACAGTGTATATGTAGCAATGAGCACAGCTAGTACTGCATTACATTGATACATTCAGCCATCTCACATCTCTTTGCCATATGAGTATTTTCACATATGTATCACAATTTCAGGGCTTTAGATAATGCCATGGGAAAGGAGAAAGGCACAGGGAATAGTAGATATACTTTCAATACTCACACAGCACAGACAATTAATATTGATATAATTTCAAATGACTTATCTGTTAGTTTTAGTCAGTACTGACATTACTTGAGTTTGCCACATCAACATATTCATACAAAAAAAGTGTCAATATTTATTATGAATTCCCTCAGTAAAATGATCTTGGAACATGTTTCAGTCCCTGCATTACGTGTACTGTTTCTCTAAGCTTAATAACTTTACACTTTATTCCACAGAGATAGGAGTTTGACAACTTGAATTTCTTCACTCAGTCTTCATTGTGCTATTAATGGCAGTCCAAATAAAATTTATCAGTTTTCACCTTGGCGTGGAATGCTGTTCACTGCTATTGACTGCTGCCAGTCAGTGGAGCACAATGCTAAATGGCCTTCAAATAATACAAAGAAAAAAAATGTGATCAAATACTTAAAATGGACATTTTGCATGTTCAAGCATCTTTGTTATCTTGCAACTGGAACCTGTATGGATTTGAACACTCAAACAGGGGTAGTAAAAACAGTCATATAAGAGTATTCCCCATAATCGACACAAAGAAAGACATTAGCAAGGAGGAAAAGCATTTAGATATACTGATAATGTGACATTGCATCATCACACCGAAACTGCAACAGAAACAAGTTATTAAAATTCTCCCTTTTCATTTGACAGTAAATGTCTGGGTGATTGGGATATTGCAAACAGGATAGCCATGTGCTAACACAATATTAAACAAAGATTGCAGGTATATTTTTTTAATTTCTTATTGGGTGCCTCTTTCCCTTATCTGTGTTTTCATAATAGCAATTCTATAAGTGTTTTGTTGCATATGTTATCTTTATCAATGCTTAAAGTACTCTCTTGAATATGAACACTTTTTTGCTAAGGATCAGTAATTGTGGTCATTAAAGCCAGCATCTGAATGTGAAGAATGTCATTTTCCTAAGTCACTCAATGTACTGTCAGACTGTTTGATGTGTCTTCTCCTTGACTCATCCTCATTAGGTGGACATCAAAGAGGGGACACTGTGAAAACTGATTGTTCATGCAGTCAGACTAATCTATAGACACATGCAAGCCATTAGCAGGGAGCACTTCTCAATGCTTGCCCTAGCATTGCTTGGGCATGTGCATGTAATTGTGTAGGTCCTTACACAATGTTATCATTCCTTACAATTAGTGCAGATTATGGTATTCAGGAATGCTAATGTTTTAACACCATATTTGCATACTCATACAGCTGACTCTGCATGATATAAAGGTAATTGTGTAGCTAATGCCCTTGTATCATACTGGGGAGTCTGTTTTGATCCAGAGAGTTCAGTGCTGCTAACAAATATAGCCTTTTTGAGAATGATCTATTTTATACACTGATATATAATCAAGGTACATTACTATTTCTTACATAATGTTTTTAGTTTAACATTAAAGGTGAAGTGCACGGATCACTGAAAAGCAATTTTTATCTTAACTGTTTTTTTTCCTTTGAACCTTTCTTTTGTTATAATCATGTCTGCATTACAAAAAATATCCTACATAATGGTACATGACCTTTTTTAAGTTTGTATTTCATTTGATGTTTGCACAGTTATTGCAGAAGACTGTACTCTTAACATTGTAGGAAGGTATGGCATTTTAACTGCGTTAATAGAAAAAGAAATAAATGTGCTTTGTTTGTGGACTTCTACCTGACTGCCCTCCACAGCAGTGGACATGGCACTTATATTAGTTTTGTCTTACATTTCTAATGCTACATTTTTAATTGTTATTGTTAATACTGCAGTGTATTACACAGTTAAACCTGTGTTATCTGCATTACAGAACTGTTATAGATCATTGTTGTTATTTGATTTAGAAAATTTATTTTCATGGGGGACCGGGTTGTCTTAATTTGTATGTAGTCATAGGGAGCATTGACTTTTAGATTGCTGTCTGCATGTTAGATGCATGTAGTCAAACATAACTGAGCTCACAGCCATCCTGTGTATCATATATGTAATTATGTGTGTGTCTGCTTTCTGTTTCATCTCATACAATGATATGGCAATCAATAGAAATCTATACTCTGCAAGAAACCATACACTGATGCAGAAAATGAGGTTGTTATCCAGGACTTACACCACCATGGAGCTTTTCTGTTAAGGAGAGGAAGAGGTAACTAATCTGCCCAAGACAGGATATGGCAGCAGGTGGTCAATGACATTAATGTTGGAGAGCATGGAAGAACTTACTGCCAAATTGACACCGGGCAAATGACATGATAACCTCTGCCAGCCGTAGGGTGGTTACAATTGCCCAGGAACAGGTGGCTACAGGGAATGGTCCTGCTACCGAACCACCACTAACTGAAACAGAGGAGTTCCTGTCCACTGTCAGAGATCCAGATAGCTCAGCAGAGAGTTTCCACAGAATCCTTGACATTGGTGCAGATTTGGATGACAGCTCCACAGTGTCACAGACAGACCTGTCAGGTATGTAAATTGCAAGATTCATTATTATATTTTTATATACATATATATTAGATGTATGATTTTATATATATATATATATATATATATATATATATAGAGAGAGAGAGAGAGAGAGACAGCAGTAACTGTGAGTCACACTACAGTCACAGGGAAGCAGTGGTGGGTGTTTTTTTGGGGGGGGCCCATCTGTTTACTACATTGAGAACATTTTTAATCTACACTTGTGAAGG